>NC_047669.1:40811741-41111741 GCF_011762505.2 Arvicanthis niloticus | reverse complement strand
TTTGTAAACAAAATACCAACACTAAAATAAGCAATTTAATCAAGAGAAGGGGGAGTGTCCTGTCCAGCAAATCAAATTCTCTGCCAAACTCCACTGGAGAGCCCTGTCTGCTACTTAGCTCAAAACTGTACTTAAGTCTGACCTGGCTAGACTCCCTCAGCCCCTGCCCCACAGGTACGTTTGAGACTTTTGCAAAAGATTTCAGTTTGCAGAACAAGCTACTCCCAGAGCTTAAGTCACTCTCCATTATCCCTGTGGAAAAGCACCAAATAGCTTTAACATTCTACAATAGTCGTTTATATAATCTGATCTGATAGACAAATACTGTAGTTTGAAACTACACCATGTCAGTTCGTGTGAACATGCTCCATTAGAAGCTGTTAGGAGAAGCTGAGCTCACAAAGCAAATAACAGGGGTGCAAGAGAAAACAACACCTGAGTCACCCCTTCACACATATAACCTTTGACTTTCTGCAGAATAATTCAACTCCCCCATATTGTACAGCAGATCACATTTCATATCAACAGCTAAAACCAAGCAACTCTTAATCTTTCTTTTAAAACACAAAACATCCCAGCTACTTGCCTTTTGGCAATTTCTGTGCATTTCCCAGAGCAAGTGCAATACTTCCACAGAGAAGTAGACACCCCAGGCTGGAGAGCATGTTGCATTTGCCTGCTCACACGGGGAGTGATGCGGCTGGGTGCCTTGCAAGCCTGGAACTGCATTTAAGTGGACGTCCTCCACTGACAGAGGCGGGAGGCTGCTCTGAGCTCTGCTGTGGGCTTACTCACAGGGGGTGGAGACAAGATGACATCACACCCTTTCCCACACACTCAAAAAAAAAAAAAAAAAAAGTAGGCACAACAGCAAAAACATATCATCACATTTCCCTCTGCAATGCTGCAACTGCCTGCCTCTTTCCCCTCAGTAGAAGTGAAATTGTGACCAATCTGTATTCATGAAAGAACTACCCAGGAAACTTGGAAACATTTGATGAACTAGTTTAAAGAATAAAAAGGCACTCTTAAAACCCATCAAAACAGTAAAATATAAGATGAAATTTTATTAAGAAGGAAACTGTTTTTAATTAGCCAGGAAACCAATCTAATCCTTCCTTTAAATGGGAATAAATTCATAAAAATATACTTTGAACTATTCTGAAGCTATAATGTTATGAGGAACTTCAAGAGAGTCCTAAGCTATGCAGTTATACACTGTGTACATATATACACACATACAAATACACACATATATGTACTATGTATATCCACATATTCCATAGGTATGGATGTAGAGACAGAAGGTAGCACATTGCCTCACCCCACACTGGGCTAGCCTCTTCAACAACCTTTGGCATAGTGGCTGTGTTGGGGCTATGGTGTGATCCATCTCCACTTTACTAGTAAGAAAAGCTGAGTTGTAGAGAGAAGAGGTGGCCCAACCAAGCAGGCAGAGTATACCGAATAATAATCCAGACAGGCTTTGTAACAGAACCACTGAGGTTGACATTTAGTTGCCACTTAACTGCTTTGAACAAACCTTTTTGTTATGTTGTCAATACTGTTTATGTTACAGGGCTTGCTTCATGACAGACATTGATCTAAGCAATTTACACATCACTAAGGCAACATGCTTCAGATTCATCTATGAGGAAGGCATTGCAACCACTTTCATTTTTGATAGAAAACCAGCCAAAGCAGGTGAAGGAAAAGACCCAATATCATGGCAGAAAGAAGCAACCACAGCATTTAAGTAGGTCATGGGACCATAGCCATCTAGTCAACCTTACTAAGCTTTAAATTTTAAAATAAGGATGAGGACCAGGAACATGGCTTGCTATTCAAGCACAAGGATGTGAGTTCAGCTCCTACTATCCTCATAAAGAGGCAAGCGCCACAGTGTGCACTAGGACCAGCACTGGAGAGACAAAGGTAAGAGGAACCCTGAAGCTTACTGTGTAGCCAGCCTCACTAAGGTCAGGATTCAGCAAAACACCTTGTCTCAAAAACCAAGGAAGAGGTCACCTGCAGAAGATACTGAATATCAGCCTCTGACCTTCAGAGGCGCTTAGACACACAGGTAGAAAAGTATATGCATGCACTTGTGCACATACATACAAACACATAGGCACACCTACATGCAAACAAAAAGAAAGGTCGGCACCAGATTTGTAAATTCGATAGCAGCACTTTTTGTATTTCCTGTAGTATCCGGCACACAGAAAGCACACATGATGGCAGTTACTGCAAACAACAATGAACAGCAACAACAGCAAAGCCCTTAATTAAGAATACTTGCAATGACAGTGTTTATCTGTAAAGTCCCTGTGTGTGCCTTTTTCTGCGACATCACTTTGCCCCAAATACAAGTATACTGCAGGGACTTCTGGGTTCACACCATATTCTGACTGCTGTTTATGTGTTTATATGGAGTCTTTGGGTAGAGCTGTTCTCAGCAGTTGCTATAACTAAGCCAAAAATCAGTCTGAGGGAAGAAGAATGATGCCAGTCAAATGAAGCATGATGGGGTAGCGTACCATAAAAAAAAAAAAAAAAAAAAAAAAAAAAGGAAGCCTAAAGAGACAATGCATCTTTCAAATAAAGTGAGAGGATGCACAGGTTCAGGGCATCTGTTTCTGGCAGCCTGAGCCCTCACCATAGGAATGTTTTGGCACTGGCTTTGGAAGGGGATGAGATATTTGACATGTCTTTCTCAGCTCTGTTTTTATGTTTGAAGAGGCAGTGCTCTCAAACCTGAGTTCAGATCACCCTTCCGGGCTCTGTGCCTATAGCCATAGACACCAAGCTACACCAGCAAGGCCACAGGATTAGAGGAAAGGACAGATTTCGAAGGAAACAAACCTAGCAGAAATATTGTAAAGAAAGCCCTTCATTCAAAACACTGTGAGGCTGGTGGGACACTTAGGTAATGGAATTCAGAATGGAGACTCTGCCTGGCGAGCAGATGAAACCCAGTCAAATGTATTATTTGCTGCTTGGAACCAACTGGACACTAATTAAATCAAGGTCAGCCTCTAATATTTTGTCAGAAAAAGATATTCTAGCTGGTAGGACAAACAAGCATTCAACAGACATACTGACAATATAAGGCTCAGGCCAGGGAGGGGAAGTGACTTGAAGAAGGGACCTCACACATAGGACATTTCATTTCATCTTCTAATAACTAGAAATTTTTCTGCCTTTAGAGTCCCAATACAAACAAGATGAACACATCCTTTCTCACATGAGTAAGGCCTTGGGGTTTGGATCACATAATCATAGGAAGGTTTTAGGTGACCCTTAAGGAAAAATTGAACCTGACCTTGGACATCTGGAGATGACTTTGAAATTATTTGTGTGATTCCATTTGGGTTCTCCATCTTCACTAAAGGACGACTATTTAAGACTCTGTCTTATTTGAAAGTGGAGAAATTCCAAACTCCATATACTTGTAGGAGACTACCAAACTCACTATCACTAATATTCATGAAAAAATAAGTCAAAAGAACCTTTTTTTATGAAAAGCTATTTGAGAAACACAAAATGTCATAATTACCTATAGTTTTGCTGAAAATATAGGTCACCTGTGCCTTGCTGATCACTATCCCCACTATGTAAAAGAATGCAATGGGGACATGCAAAGCAAATGTCAAAGGTCATACAACCTACAGATTCCTAAGAATTCTCTTACAGTTAGTCCTAGGTTAATGCAGAGAGCCCTGGGATACAACTTAAAATGCAGTTGGTAAAAGTCAGTTCTCTGAGGAACTTCTTGTTTCTGCAGATTTTATGAGCAGAGGCACCAACTCCCTATATTGACTACCTCTTCAAATAAAAGTACACTGCAATGGCTTTAGAAGACCGGACTATGTTATTACAGAGCAAACAGAATACATGTCGTCTCCTAGCTTAAAAGATTTGTTCCTGTTTTGTAATATTACCCACATCGCATACAGGTATCAGCTATTATTTGTGTTGCTCTAGAGAGACTGGGAGTCTAAGTTCTGATGAACACAATATTCCAGCTATCGCTATTGCTATGCGTAATTTGCTGGCCTTGGTCTTTAACCCAGGAATCTTGCATCTCATACCAGCATCCATGAGCAAACGAGTGCTTACTTGTGCATATAGCAAAAATCTCAGACTTTTGCAGATTTGACAAAGTTGGACTACTCACAGTGTGGCCTGTGTTGCTAGATGAAATATATGTTCTCATTATTGTAGCACTACAGAAAGCCTCTGACTATTTTTCTCTCCAAAACTGTTCTGACTGGTTATTTGAGCGACCACATTTATCTCTGTAGTGCTATAACCAGGTCTCTCTTTCTCGTCAGATTCATAGAAAACCAGTGCCAAATTCATCTCCACCCACACTGAGTGTATAGGTTATGATGTGCATTTTTAAGCATCATTTCTGGCTCCATTTTTCACACACACCCTTATTTCTTGCTGATTTTGCTCAGAGTCTTAATTTATGTGACTTTGTAAGCTGTATTGATTTCTTCTGGAACAAGGTAAAGTACAGCCAACTGTCCCCACGCACAGGAGCTGTGTCAGGAAAGTGTTACACATGGTGAAGTTGGAACCTATGAACTTGTTCTCTGTTTTCTCTTCCTACAAACAGTAAGTGCTAATGGAGTTTAGTACAATAGTCACAGAGCCTCAGCAGACATATACATATAATATACATATAATATACATATACATATAATATACATATAATATACATATAATATACATATACATATACACTCTCTTGGGAGGTGAGGATGAAATGTGTGAGTCTAAATAGGTATCATGGCTTTTCAGTCATTCCAAGTTGGTCTCTTAATTGCTCAATACTAACTCCCAGACTTGAATTGAAACTTACATAAATCTTTAAAATCTTGGAAGCTCTTTGCAGAAATTTAACCTATTAGTCCACTATTTTTAGTCTCTAGTATATTAGAAGCCACAGTAGAGGATATTTTTAAGGCTTACATACATTTGCAATTACTAATATCTGAAGGTCTGCTGTGGTTTGTAGGGATGCTAATAAAAATGCTTTCAATGTGACTCATTCTAAATGGGAAACCCAGAATTTTGCTTTTCAGCCCAAATCTCATGTCTATAATGACTGTGTTGAATGAGACTTATGATCCAATTGGACAAGCATCTGCTCCATTGAGGGTACACTTGGCCAGAGCATGAAACTTTCTCTCACGTTCTTTACAGAGCAGAGAAAAGTACTCAAGTATTTGAGTTACATTTACAGGTCTTTCTTTAATCTGTCTGAAGGCATCTTGACCTGTAGCTTCAGGCTTCACTACTTCTTATAAAGAATGAAAGGTAAGTAGCAACTTCTTATAAAAGAATGACCCCCCCCCCCTTTGGTCTAGAAAGACCAAATGGTCTTTAAATGGTCCATCTCTAAATTTTGAAGTTGCCTTCTGGCCCAGCCTAGTTTATACAGACACAGTAAAATACCACAGAGTAGATAACTTGTAAAGACTAGACATTCCCCTCATATGGATCCCCCCTTGGAACCAAACCCTAGCATAGTGGACAGTATTACAAGGTGAGAAAGTGTGTTAAAGAACATAATAGATTCACTTTTGTAATACTTTCAATATCTTATTACTTCACTCCATGATCATGGCAATAATCCATTCTGAGGGCAAATTTACCACATAATCAACCTTTTATTAAGCTCATCTCTCAAAAATATTCCACTAGGGACTAAGCTTCCAATACTTAAGATGTCTAATACATCAACTTTTAGATACACTTTTCAAGTAATAGACTCTTTTTTGTATTCAAATTCTATACTGGTTAGTGGGGTGCTGAGTACCTAATTGTAAAGAGATAAAGAGATTATCTCTGATTAACTTTAAAGGATGTAAAATGGATTGAGTCAAAAGTTTAGTGGGAAAAACAACTACCATAGAAGGGACTCTGAGTAGGTAGAAACATAAAAACAAGATCCTGATGGTCAGACTACAACACAGGCAAACTGTGGCCTATTTAACCTGATCCACAAACCACTCAAGTCCCTATTACTTCATCAACAAAGAAGACTGAAGCATAAAGAAGTCTAATGAATACAGACAATGTTTCTCAAGGTCAAATAGTGAGACCTTAAATGGATTGGCCCTATTTTTGTTCCAGAGCACAAACATGCCAATAACATAAATTTTATGGAAGATTTCATATCAAGATGGAGAAGCTAATCACATAGGAAGCAAACCTAAGTAACCATCTTTTAAAGAAAATACAGGTTCCTCTACCTCCCAGATGCTTCCAAAGCTGTCTTTCCTCTGTTCTTATTTTTCCAAAACGTTTCCTCTCATTTTTTCCCAGAAGTATTTGTCTTTTTCTTCATCATGTATAAAACCTACTACAAAACAGAAAATTAATTAGTTCTTATTCCCCTAGCCTTTCCCTCAGAGTACTCATGCTTATTTTTGTTTTCAAACCCATACACTTTCATATTATATTATCTCATCTTCATTAATAGCCCATGATAGCTTTAAAAAAAAAAAATAGAGAAAGCATGGCTCAAACAACGTGAGACTTGCCCAGTGAGTACAGTCAATGGTGTGGCTCACAAGCTTTGTGTTTAGTAATTTCCTGGGACTTGAAGGAATACTGAATGTATTCTTTATTTGCTATTTCATATCTAAATTTGTATTTTACAGGATTCTTTTAACAGATAAATAAAATGCAAAGATCTTTTAGAGGCCCTTGTGTTAATGCTGAGAGGTAGATGTTACCTGTAGGTCCTCCTTAGACTCATGAAGATATCCAGAACAGATTGGAGGATGGAACAAAGTATTCTTGATAGGAGTGTGAGGAAGTCAGGCTGCAAGCAGGAATTTTGAACCAGGAATACCCTACGAACTTTATGGGAATCCAGATTTATATTCATCCAGGGTGTATTAGATTCTATAGAAGACTGCCTTCTCATGTCTTTGTCTTTTAAACTCCATCATTCCTGTTTTGTATCTTGTTTTTAATTTTTTCATATTTATTTTCTTTTTCTTTTTAATTTTATTTATATGAGTATACTGTAGCTGTCTTCAGACACACCAGAAGAGGGCATGGGATCCCATTACAGATGGTTATGAGCCACCATGTGGTTGCTGGGAGTTGAACTCAAAACCTCTAGAAGGTAGTTGTAGGGCTATGAAAGGGGTCTTGGTTTTTGGTAGAAGCACTGGCTGGAAGTAGCCCAGAGACCCTGCAAGGGACAAGCATCTATTTTGCTACACTCCCAGAATCCAGGCTCCTAACATGAGGTTTGTTTGTTTGTTTGCTGTGTTTGTTATGGTTTCATTCTACATGAAAACATGAGTTTCTCCTCAGGTCATAGGCTACCTACCCATAATCAAACAGAATCTTGGTAGAAGGAAGGGTTGGCTCTCTAGAGAGTTTCTTCTCAATTACTATCCCAGGAAAATCTGGGAAAACCCTCCCCCCTCCCTTTTCCATGTTAAAATAAAATGGCATGTTCTTCCTTGAAATTACATGATTCACCCAAAACATCTGATATTAATTTTAGGAACAAGGCTTGAAATATAAAAATGTGTAGAAAGCAACTGGGAGGGTCTGATAGAAAGTTCAGGGGATGAGATGTGGCAACTCTGTAACTGGGTGTATCATCAGCTGTCACAGCCTGAACGAAAGACTGGTACTCTTTAACTTACAAAATGCCCTTTTCCTGACAACAATGCTCATTTGGATAAGATAACATCAGTAGGGTTCTGAAGTCTTCCCAGAAGACTAGTGTTTCTTACACCAAAAAAATCCTAACCATCTATCATCTACTGTATTCATTGTTGTGTGACAAAACTTTCCTTGGGGAGTCACAAACACACAGGTCTACCCACTCCAGATAAGAATTCATGACAAACAGAAACCATGAAAGTCCAACTTGGTGAACTATGAGTTTTATTGGTATTACTTACAAGAATATTAGCGAAGAAATATTTAAAGGGGCAGAAATGACTCCAAGAACGCTGTATCACCAAATCTCACCCCAGCACAGTGACAGCTCATAAAAGCTGGGAAAACAGAGCATGTTGCACAGCCTGCAGGCAGCTCAAACATTGAAGAGTATCCCTTCCAAGGGACTCAATTGGTCTGAACCTCTTCCAGGCAGCTCAGATGGTTTCTTTTTACAAGCAGCTTGTCTGGTCTCAGAGTCTTCTTCACAGTTTGGCTTATCTGAAAGTAACTTTTAAGTCTTTATTGCTTACTCTTGGAAGGAGGGGCCTGGTGAGTTTTGTCAGTTTCAGGAACTTCCTGATGCTCTTTGAGTTGTTTGCCTTTCTACCTAGGGAGTTTCACTGCAGATAGAAAGCTTCAACCTTGGAGAAAACTGTTATACCATAGTCATAAAGTTCTTTAACCTAATCTTAAGTCTCCTGACATGATAAGTAAGAATCATAGCACCCAGTCCTGTCACTCTGATTGTCATTCCTGGGCATATTTTTTTAAAATCCTCCTTATTAATATACTAGGTGGACTGTTCCAATTGTTTTACCTAATATCAGTTCATACATTCATCCATTGTTAATACATTCAAGGTAATTTTTGTGAAATTCCCAAAAGAAGCAAAGTTTCTCCACAGTATCTCTGACAAGATGCTACAAGAAATGTGAATGTTAAATACAAATATCTTAGCCTGAGGATGTTAAAAGAGATTAGAAAGTCATAGCAGAAAACATAAACATGAAATTCTCATTGAATCCCTTTCAAACCCATTAGATATAAATGCTAACTGAGAATGCCCAAAACAGAAGCACTTTAAATGGACAAAGTGTGTTGACATCTGTCCTAAATATCTTACAAATTTGAACATATGGCTTCTCCTCACTCCCCTGGGTAAGCAATGTAATCAATTCATCTATACAAAGAAAAAAAATTTTTTAATGTATATGAGTACACTGTAGCTGTATTCTGACACACCAAAAGAGGGCATTAGATCCCATTACAGATGGTTGTGAGCCACCATGTGGTTGCTGGGAATTGAACTCAGGACCTCTAGAAGATGATCTGTGCTCTTAACCGCTGAGCTGTCTCTCCAGCCCACAAAGAAAAACTCGTAATGGTTTTCTTACAAAAACTCCTAGCGCTTTATAAATATTTATTTATTTTGATTCAATAGTTCATATTGAAAATATGTCAAATTGACAGTTCTAACATAAAAATTATGGCAATGTCTTTTACAAAAATTTTACATATTTTCTATAACAAAAGAGATACATTGTATAAACATAAGTACAACCTAAAATGCCAGAAAATATTTTTGTCAGTAAATACCATTTACAATTGGCTAAGTGAGAAATCTTAAAATTCTGAGGAAATAGTGTACTTTATAAAATGTTATATACTACATTAAATATGTATGTATGTATATATGTATGTATGTATGTATGTATGTATGTATGTATTTAGAGCCAGCTTTGTGCTTTCCACACAGGCCTGTCAGTCTAAGTTTAATAACTGGAATCCACATGGAGGTGAAAGAAAAGAACTGACTTCACAAAGTTGTCCCATGACAGAAATATATATCATACCCATACCTGATAGTATAAATAAAAATTTTTTTAAAAATATTTAATTAGCTGGAAGTAAATAGACCAAAAATATGTGGTCAAACATTTTCTTCATTCCACCATCCTTAGCTTAAAATATTTAAAATAAGCAGTTCCTTTTAGTACCTTGGCAAAATTCAGGCATGTTTTTGTAGTTGCTAACCATTCCAGTAACACTGATAGGCTGACCCAGCAGATTAGATGTGAGGATATTAGATAATGTTGCCCTCCATTCCTCTTCCTCAATTGAACTGCACACAACACAGCTCATATCACAACCTTCGGTGAAAGTTGACAACACAGAATACAAAAAAAAAAAAGCATCAGCTGACAGTGGTGTCTAGAGAAATCAGGGGCTGAAGCCTGGTTGGTAGCATCCCAAATCCAGATGCGAGTGGCTTACTTCACACACTGAAACCAGAGGTCTCACTCAGATCAGAAAACACAGTGAGGAGTCCACTGGAGGAGGGACTACACCTTATCACCTTTGTTTATGGAACATCACAGCAACAGCAGGGAAATAAGGGCAAGTGGTTAATATGGTAAAGAGGCAGAGAAGAGGAGGAACTGCTTCAGTGTGGACATTTCTGGAATGTGTGCATGTGTCCTTGTGTCTGCACCCCTTGCTGTTGATCACTGTAGCTGGCTCCCAAGTTCCTGCCATCTGTCTGTTCTCTTCCACTTCTAAGTCAGTAAAACTTAGCTGGGTCCCAGAGCTCTTGTCTATGCTTTTTGCTCCTTATTTTGACCTGGCAGGAACATCTGCTCTAAAGATCTCAGAATCCACTGCTTCTTCCAGCTTAGGTTTTCTGTCTAAGTAATCATGATTCATTTGTACATAATTGCCTTTAAATGATAACTATATAAATATTTTTATAACTATGAAGGAGTAATGAGCAGAAGTTCTCCTTCGATTTTTCTCTCCTTTTACTTCGTGCATGAAAAGTATAGGATGCAAAAAATAAAATGGGTCATGTGGACTCAGTATGCTGATGACTATAAAAGGTATCTAATTAGGATACGAAGAGAGTTCTTCAACAACAGAAAAGTTGCAACAGAAAGTTCTGACTTCCTTGTCATCCATTGACAGATCTACTGGGAAACATAGACCTCTATGGCCTGTTTAAATGTGGATTTACTTGGAAAGGAGAAACTGGGAGCTATTTTAAGGCTGTACAAAGAAATCACCAAGCCTTTGCTCAGAGCACATTTTTTGAGAGGAAGGGAAAACGATACATACAAGATGACATCTTGGGAGCCTATGGGTCTGCATCAGGGGAGAATGACAGAAATGATGGATGTGGAGAGGCAAGAGCGCTTCACAAAATTTATGGCCCCATTTTTTTTTTAATTCTCTAATCTTGGACCTATTCACACCCACAGTCATGTCATTTGCCAAATTAAGCCATGTGTGTTTTGTGGAGCCTCCTCCCACTCAGTAGTTAGAAAACTTCAATCCCACCGAGAAAGCACACTTTTCGGAATAGATATCACATGAAGTAGAAACCGAGGAGAAAATTTACTTTCCTTTTTCATGCCCAAAGTATGAAAGCAGAGGGCTTATACTAAGACCGATTGCAGCACACACGGTTCTTTGCTCATAAACCATCTTGGAAGAAACTGGGCCTACACTTTTGGCTCTACAATGCAAATGAAAGAGGAAATGTTAAAATACAGCAGGCTCCTGCACAAGGTTCTTTGTGTAAAAGTAAGAAAGTCTCTTAGAAAGGATGGAGGCTAGCAGGTGTGGGCTGTGAATGTGCAAGTTCCTTAGCTGGATCTAGAAAGTGTCCCTGTGGCTCATCTTTGGAAGACAGAGAAGATGAAACCTTAGGCAGCCGGATGTCCCAATACAAAGATACTTATTTTGTCAGGAGCAAAGAGGAAAGTCTGAGTCACATAGAAAGAAAAAAAAGGATTGAGTGTTTTAATGAGTTTTTTCTTTTCCTGGAATTCCTACTAGGAGGAGAAAAGAAAACCTCTGCCCTGGTGTTTTCTGTTTAGAGATGAAGACACTGCAAAGTCCAGTGATGGTTCCAATCCATGCTCCTTTGCCATGGAGGACAAATGGTTGTCTTCTAGCAGGTGAACAGCTATTTTCAGACTTAGATAAAACAAATCTAAAGTATGAAGGTTATAAAATAGATGTTATGATATTTCTATGGCCTTAGAGGAGCTGCATCCAGCCATGGTGTGTATGTTCCTTCCATTGGAGAATACTTCGGCTAAACTAATCCTTACCTTAGTTTCTCTTATGTCTGGCAAATTTATTAAATTTTGTTCAAAGAATTTACTATCAGTAACGCTTGTGACAGATAGCAAAAGAGGAACAATAGAGAAAAGCAAAAGGGAAACAACTTCATTCAGAATTCTTACCTGCTCTCCAGTTTATAGTAAGCATACTGCTTCTACTGAAAACTGCATAGCATTGGGCTTCATTATTATTCAAAGGAACACTGAATAAAAACCAGTTGTACCTGTGACTCTATTAGACTACCAGTATATAAGTGATATCAAGCACTTACAAAAGGAACAAAAAGAATTAAACTATTCCATGACAAATCGAAGCTATGGCTTAATCTTCAGGATCCATGTTGCCAAAATGGGAACCATATTTTCTAGAATCTTCAGTTTTGATGCTTCCTCCGCTGACAGTTTTGTTTCTGGTGGTAGCTAAGGAATCAAGGGGCAAGGTCTCACCTCCTTGAGACCGTCCTATGGCTGATCCAATCTGTGATGTCTACCATTAGGCTAACAGGAGTTTACTGAAACAGAATGGAAGTAGAGGAAGTAGAGCTGGACTCAACAGGAAGTTCATGAAGGATGTGGGTTTGGAATCAACTGAGAGACACCAACGGTAAGGACGTTTCAAGGATACTTCCTAAGATATATCCTTGAACAATTTGCTTCATGGAAAATCTCTATTTGTCACAGTGCGTGGGTAAGTGATTATCACCCTCTTCCCTTTGTGCTGGTGAAGAAAGTGTTGCAGTATTCAAATTACAACTACAGTAGTCATGGTAATGTCTGAATCCATCCCTTCACCTTTTAAACATAAACTATCTCTCATTTTTTTTATCTCTACAGTCTATTATGGTACCTGAAAAGTCGAGGCTGGCAATAAAAAATAACTTGATACATCAAACATAATGATTTATAAGAATTATGGGCAAAGGGTCAGGAAAACATTTTGATTATGAGAATTTACTCACATTCCTAAAACCATCCAGGAAGAGAATACCCTTTTCAATGAATCTATTCCAGGTCTTCAAAAAAAAAAAAAAAAAAACCAAAAAAAAAAAAACCAAAAAAAAATTAAATGTCTGATATCTCATAGAAGTAAAATGAAAATATGGGAGATATATAAATAATTGCAGTCTGCAAAATGTTATAAACAACCTTAAATGGCAAACCAAAATCAGAACTATTTATGTGGAGGTGATAAAGTAATTAAAAATGGTATTATAATTGTGGTAGATGAATACTGGAACTTCTGGTTCCTTTTGGTTCAACAGTCTGTTCTTGATTACTATAATATACCCAGCCTATTCATTTTCCTTTGTAAGATAGCATGTTGATATCCCACAATAGCAGCCAGCATCCTTATCGTAGCTCTGTGGTCACAGCTGAATAGGTTCCTCGTGATTTTATTCTCTAAGGTGATTTTCCTATCAAGGGTTCTAAAATCCAAGCCTTAAGAAAACCAAGCTTGATTTTAAGCCCAGGTCCATCTTTAATCACTTTAGACTCATTCTGTGCCGCTAATCATTTATCGGCAGATTTGTCAACATTACATGACTCCTATGAGGATTTAACAATAAACACCAACCATAATATTAGGTGCGGTGTTCTTTATGGAGTCTAGGTGAGGGTGTTTTGCCCTTCTTTGATCTAATGGGCTCCATAAGCTCTTGAGGTTTCTTTTACTGGAAGGTTTCAGTAACGCTGTGTGCTTATATTGTCCCAATCTACTTTGGTATGTTTGAAAGGTAGTATTTCTTTAAGTTTTAGGAATACATTATTTCAGTCTCTGCCGAACAGATGGTGGCATTTATATTCCCAGTCAAGCACAGAATCATTCTGCATTTGCACTCAAAATGGAGTCAAATGCTGCTTACAAAATGGAGTTTCTCAGGACAAGGCACAGCCTCGAAAACCATGATAGCCAGTTGGAGCTGGTTGCTGTTTGATCTCACAATCACATCACGAGTTACTAACTAGACCACAGGGCAGCAGTGCTACAGATGAGAAATGAGCTGTAAATTTAATTTACTGTGGAATTTAATTCATCCATAAGGAAGAAAAGAATCTTGTCTTTAGGAAAACAAGCGGACTTGAAGGTCGTCGTGATAACTGAGATATGCTAGTCTCACTTAGACATCAATTTTCTCTCACCCCTGCAACCTAAGGAAAATAAAAGAACATGAAGGTAAACTGAGGCTTACTAGGGATATGGAAAGAGAAACAGGAAGAGGACAAGAAAGGTCAATGGAAGGGTAAATGTGATTAAAGTACATTGTGTGTGTGAGTGTGTGTGTGTGTGTGTGTGTGTGTAAAAATACGTATATATGCAAATATAATGAAACAAAATAGTTAGTGCCATTAAGTTAATCTAATTTAAAACAATGGCAACCTAAACAGGGTTCTCTAAAGAAGAGCTGAAAAACTGGTCCAGGGCCAAATCTGATTCAGTGTCTGCTTTTTGTAAATTTGGAATATAGCCATGCCTGCTTATCAACATATTGTCGTTTTATCTATGGTTGCTAATATAGCGAAGATAAGTAGTCACAAAAGAGATCATGAAGCCCATGAACCCCAAAATATTTATCTAGTTGTTTACAGAAAGTATTTCCAAGCTGCTCTCAAATCCCCTGCTGCTCTCCTAATCCTAACAGAGCAGAAAATGTATACAATTATAAACTTACACAGTAAACAAAATAATGTTTCCCTACGAGTCTATCATTTCAATTACAAAACAGAAACCCCATTATGTGATAATTCAGAACTTGTTTTCTGGGTGTCTGCTTTTAGCCTTCAGGGAAAAGCATTTCCTGAGAACTAATAATGAATTTCGCTGGCAAGAAAGCATACAGACTGGAGATTTGGAGGAATGTGTTGGTTGGAATGGGGTAAGAAACACTGGGCCTCTTCACTTGCTCCTCTGTGCAAACCTTACTGTTCAGCAGACTCTGAACACAATCTGCCGATTGCTGAGACTGGCTGTCCTCGTCACTCCTAGGCACCGAGTACTTGTTAAACTTCACAGTGAGATGTGGGAAGGGACAGCAAAGCATATGACTGTTATGGGGAAACTCATTTAATCATTCAATCTCTCAGCAGCTTTGTTCCCATGCCTCCAAAAATAAAGTTGCTCTCTGTTCAATCTCCTTCAAATGTTAGGTAGTTTACAAATTGAGAAGTATGTGGAGTAGACAGACCCACAGCTTTGGAAATGTCAGCTAGAGTTTCCCCACATGGTTTCTGCTGATAAACCCAACAACTGAGTCACCTAGATCTAGTCAAATGTAAAAAAAAAAAAAAAAAAAAAAAAATCGCTATTCAGTGTATTAGTTTTTTTGGGAAAAAAACATAATAAGGATCAAGTATTTTTGTGTGTTGTGCTAAATGAAATGAATGCTTGTAACCACGGTGTGTCTATATGCACATGTGTTCCTCAGGTCTCCTCACACTGGTCAGTATTCACTTACTCAGTATGACCTCAGGATACTGGAGGAAGGCAAACTCTGCATGACTACCTACATATGATGTTTTGACCTCAACAGCAGAACTGAAAAAGTTGCTGTCCCTATAACTGAGAAATTTACAATCTAAATAAAACAAATCCCAGACAGCTATGAATATATACATGTACATATACATCATATAATATACACAGTGAATACTGACCAGTGTGAGGAGTCCTGAGGAATACATGCAGAATTGTGAATTGATATAAATTTATTTGCACATGATTGCTTAGAAAAGGAGCCACTGGATCAACGGGTATAGAAAAAATTGGTTGTCTCTATGGGAAACAACATAAAACTGACTGACTTCTTACCTCATGAAAGATATAAAAGCCAAGGCTAGATGGAGTAAAGACGTAATTAGAAATAGCAAAATGTTGAAACTTTAGATGAACATAGAAAGAGTAGCATTAGAACTTCAGATAATTGTAATGCATAAAAAGCTCTCTAGAAAATTAATAGTAGTATAATTGTCTGAAACAATTATAATCTTGTGAGAAAATTGCATAGAAATAAGAAACAAGTGAGTGTCAAAGGATAAATATTCTAGAAGGTTTTTCACAGTCAAAAGAGAAACTTGGGAGTTACTACTTCAGGTCAGTGTGCCTTGGAAGGAAGGTAAATTCAATCCCTTGTGTGTATATGAGGGGTGTGTGTGTGTGTGTGTGTGTGTGTGTACGTGCGCGCGCACATGCACGCATGCACATGGGTAGAGGGGACATACCAGATTGGGGATAGGTACAGAACAAGGATCTAAAACCTCCCCTTCAGTCAGCATCTTATTGGCCAACAAACATCCTGATGGAAACATGATTTTCTTTTTCTCAAAGTAATTTTTCCTACCTTGATCTCTAATAATTAACTGATATCATTATGAGGCAAACTCATACACATTATACATGCATATCTATAGGTGTCTTTTTCTCTCTGTCTCTGTCTGTCTGTCTGTCTGTCTGTCTCTCTCTCTCTCTCTTACACACACACATACACACACCACATGTAGAGAAATTTTAACCCAGCAACACATGAATGCTCTGGCAAGGCATTACATCCCAAGATGTGATCTGGCTAGAATACAGTCTTTTATCCCTCTAGGTGAAATACAGACCTACCCTTAGTATACACTTTTGATCCCTCTGGCTGAAATACAAATTTGTCTTAGTTCACACTTTTAATCCCAAACAATGATGTCTAATTGAGGGTCAGACAGTGAGAAAGAAGAGAAAGATTTGACAGAATGAGTCAGAAATACAATATGCCCAACTCACACTAGGACAGACAGGAAGAAGAAGTATACTTAATGAGCAATGAGGGAGAGAGAGTTCAGTTCAGTTGAGTTCAGAACAGTTAAGTTCAGTTGGTGGAGTTCAAAGGCAATCTTTCCAACTAGAGCAATTCAGTCAGAAGGCAAGAGAAGCTACTCTGAATCTGTCACCTTAAAGAGGAGTTTGAGCAGCCAGGACAGGTGAGTTGAACCAGCCAGCCAGAGTTCAGAAAGAGCTAAAAAGGGTGAGTTTATTCAGCAATAAGTCTCAGAGGCTAAAACATTCTAGGCCTAGGTTAGCAAACAGAGGCTGAAAGCTGAAGACCTTAAGGTTCAGACTTGCAGAAGATTAGATTGCACAGAGGCTAGAAGCTTCCAGACCTAGGCCTAAAGATAGATAGAAACACTCTGGACTCAGCCCAAGCCATGAATTCAAACAGTGTAGGTATGCCTCTTATCTCATCTCTTCATCTGAAGAAACACAGGTGACATTTACACACACACACACACACACACACACACACACACACACACACAAACAGCAGCAGCAGAAGCAGTGAAAGTCATTCCTGGTTGAGTATGAACCAAGTATCTCTAGCCTCCAATCCATACCTGAGAAGACCATACACAAACCATCACAGCAGCACATTCTACCACACAAGTAAACAACTACAGTCTGTGTCAATGCCATTTAAATCTTCCTCACTTCTAAGTGCAGTAAGGAAGGTACATAAGAAACAAAAACAAACAAACAAAAAACCTAATAGAGGAGGAAAGACCCCAAGCAGCTGCCAAGCCTGCCCCAAGCCTGTTTAAGCATCTCTGGTTCACAGGTGATGAGGCTATTATAAAATGGAACTATAGATGAGGAAACAAAGACATAATATGAAATAATTTAGAGACAGATGTTACTTCAGCTATCCACTTTCCTCCAAATCCCACCAGAGTTTTACACTCTGTGTCTATACTGCCACTGGTTTTCTTAACAAGGTCATGCTGCTGTATAGGAGCAATGTCATCCATTGAAAACTTTTTTAATAGTTACTCATAAAGGAAGAACAAAGAGTGGCAGGAGCAAGAACAACATCAGACTTCTCACCAGAGACTCAAAAACCCAGAAGATCCTGGGCAGATGTCATACAGACCCTAAGAGAACATAAATGCCAGCCCAGACTACTATACCCAGCAAAACTCTCAGTTAACATAGATAAACCAAGATAGTTCATGACAAAAACAAATTTACACAATATCTTTCCACAAATTCAGCCCTACAAAGGATAATAGATGGAAAACTCCAACACAAGGAGGGAAGCTACACCCTAGAAAAAGGAAGAAAATAATCTTCTTTCAACAAACCCAAAAGAAGATAGCCACACAAACATAATTCCACCTCTAACAACAAAAATAACAGGAAGCAGCAATCACTTTTCCTTAATATCTCTTAATATCAATGAACTCAATTCCCCAATATAGATACATAACAGACTGGATACATAAACAGGATCCAGCATTTTGCTGCATACAGGAAACACACCACAAAGACAGACACTACCTCAGAGTAAAAGGCTGGAAAAAATTTCCAAGCAAATGGTCCCAAGAAACAAACTGGAGTAGCCATTCTAATATCGAATAAAATCAACTTTAATAACTTTCAACCAAAAGTTATTGAAAAAGAAAAGGAAAGACACTTCACACTCATCAAAAGGAAAAATCTACCAAGATGAACTCTCAATTCTGAACATCTATGCTCCAAATGCAAAGACACTCACATTCATAAAAGAAACTTTAATAAAGCTCAAAGCACATATTGCACCTCACACAATAATATTGGGAGACTTCAACACCCCACTGTCAGCAATGGGCAGATCATGGAAACAGAAAATAAACAGAGACACAGTGGAATTAACGAAAGTTATTAACCAAATGGATTTAACAGATACCTAGAGAACATTTCATTCTAAAACAAAAGAATAAATATACCTTCTTCTCAGTACCTCATGGTACCGTCTTCAAAACTGACCATGTAATTGGTCACAAAACAGGCCTCAACATATATAAGAAGATTGAAATAATCTCATGCATCCTATCAGATCACCATGGACCAAGGCTGGTCTTCAATAACAACAAAAACGACAGGAAGCCCACATACGCATGGAAGCCGAACAACACTCTACTCAATGGTAACTTGGCCAAGGAAGAAATAAAGAAAGAAATTAAAGACTTTTTAGAAATTAATGGAAATGAAGGCACATCATACCAAAACTTATGGGACACAATGAAAGTGGTGCTAAGGGCAAACATACTGCAAAGAAAAGTACCTCAGCCAGAATCTGGCACCCCTGACTCTATCATCAGAGTTGCTCCAAGTGAGAAAACATGGGAAAGCTCTCTTCAAACTTTTTCACCAAAGCACCCCCAAAGACTTAGCATGATGAATGAAGTCTGCACATAGCTAATACCTGCTGCACACTCAGGATTTTCTAGACCTTCAGATTGTCTCAAACTTTAAGTGAAAATTTCAATTGTATGTAGACTGTACCAGTAAGAGAGCAGAATTTGGATTTGATTGCTACATACATATTCCTTAAGAGTACAAAACCCCAATACCTCTCCCCATCACATCACCAGCTAACTCACATACCATGTCTTTTGAATGAGACCAGAGCATTGAGAAAATGCACCATATTTGTCTAGACCTCTGTGTGTTCTCAGGCAAAGGGTAGGAGCTAAATTAACTTGCACAACAGATTACATGAAAAAAAAAATCTAGGTAAACACAGCAGAGAAGTTGACTGAGAGTGAAACCTATGAGTTTTTTTATGTGGCTTATCAAACTCTCACCATAGATTCTGCCACATCAGTAGGAGAAATAAGTCAGATGGTTTCCTAGAAAATTAGCTCAATGTCTTCTATTATTACAGATTCATCATTGAACTTCTAAGGAAAAAGAATTAACTCTTCCAAAGTCCTTGGGGATCTACGTCATATAAACAAAAGTGTAGACCTTAGGGCAATAAGCCTGAGTAAAATAAAGGAAATATCCCATCCTGAAGCACTAGAAAGTGTAACAATGGATCCTCTCATGGACTGCAAAGATATTCCCACATTCCCTGCCATGTTGGGATAGATAGCTTAATAAAATGGTGAACTAGCCCTTGAAAAACAGTCACAGCACCATCAAGGGAATCATGCCTGCTAAGGCTGGGTGGGCCAACTCTCTCATGTTTTCCTTCTTATTTGTTCACCATAAAATATATTGGCTTTATAACAATATTTAAGCATCATCAACTTTACATTATATTGTTCAAGCTATGGGAGAACAAGGGAGAAGGTAAACATTTAACAATATCTTCCCTTTGAAGATGGGAATTAGCATATTTGGGGTAGTCATCGAATACTTACAGTATGTCAAGTACAGTTATGACTTTGCTTTGTCTTTATTCTGACATTGGGTGTGATCAACGGAGATGAGTATGGGTGTCAAATTAAGAGATGGAGATTTATGAAGTTTAATCTTAGGTGTCAGTTTAATGTGGCTAAAGGATACTCATATACCAGGTAAATTGTTCATACTGGCTGTTTGTGAAAATGTTCTGTAAAAGCAGACCCACTTCTATCAGTGGGGGCATCATTCACTCCTGTGGGTGCCCAAATAGAATAAAAAGGTCAAGAAATTACAGCTTTATTCTTGGTTATTTGAGCTGGCACATCCGACTTGTCTTCTCATTGATATTACTGATTCTGGACTCTAATTAAATTACATCATGGGCTTTCCTCATTCCTCAGCTTGAAGACCACATATCATAAACTCCTAAGCCTCCAGAATCATGTCAGCCAGTTTCTATACTAAAGCCCCTCAAATAAATAAATATATATGCATATATAGACATACACACATGTGTTCTAGTTCCTTGACATCACTGAAAGTGGGGTCTGGGGTGTCCTAGAGCCATGGGGACAAGGCCTGGAGCATGAGTAAGGTAGAGTTGTGTCCAAACCCTAGAAATCTCATCCTGAGATGCCCTCCCTCCTGGGTATTCATGTTTCAGGACACACAGACCTGTGCCACTACCTTTGCCCCACCAGAGGAGGTCATGCAGCCCAGTAACCAGGTTAAACTTCCCTTCCCTTATACGGTCTCCAGCAGAGCCTGGAATTCCTCTTCATGCAAATAAGGTTTTGTTAGTATCTTCACCCTGGCTAATAATGTACACTCACTCAGAAAGTCCCTCTCCACTCCCCAAAGGTGTAAATTGCCTTTGTTTCCCCAAATTAAATGAACAGAGAGTTCTCCTTGCACTCATTGCAGCCTGAGATCTCCATCACCTCAGGCCATTCCATCTCACTTCCTATCTCAGGCCACAGGTCTGACAGCAGGGAGATCAGGGCGGGAACAACTGAATACTGTACCCAAGTAAGAAATCAATAGAGATATCTAATAGTTGCCTTTGAAAAATGAAGAAGCACCAGCACCAATTGGCACATCATTAAGCAGGCCTCTGCATTTTAGCAAGTTCAAGGTTTAATGAACTTGAAAATCAAATTTAATACTATGCTTAAATGTTGCAGATAATGACTAAGACAAAATAAATGCCCACCCTCCCTCTGGAGTCTCCCATTCTGCTTGATTTTACACACAGTGGAAGGGAGGGGCAGGTCAAGAACATTGAGAAAAAACAAGAAGCTAAGAACAAAAGTACAATTGAGGAAAATAACTCTCGATGATATGTGATATAATAACTCTCCGGTAATTAGAAATGACTTTATTCCCACTATGGGGCTATTCATAAGCTTCTCCTTGGATATTTACAATAGCACAGTGGGAGCAGACAAACAAATCTCTATTTATCAGGCTGGAACATTGCTTTTCTTTCTTTCCCCAGGAGTCAGCTTCCTCCACCACACCTTGTGTCTCTTTCAGAATCTTTTAAAGGTTGCTGAATTTGAAGTCAAACCTGTTTCTCTTCAACTACAAATGTAATAGGACAAAAATGAAGAAATACCTCCAAAGAGATATTTCTATATCATTTATCTATAGAGTAACAATCCTTATAGTCACTACTAGATCTGCTCACAACTGCTGCCCTCCAATCACTATACCGATCATCCATCATTTCCTGAATATGGCAGTGATATTCCATCTCCACAGGAAACAAGGGCTAGTGTTACAGTTCCTGTTTGATTAGGCCATCAAATCCAGCCAAAGACCTGTTTTATAAATGCAGCATCTATGAATGTGAAATGAGATTTTGAGGGTAAAATCGTCATGAACTTACTGAGAATAGGTGGTTTGCTCCAAACTGGGGCAACTTGAGACTTTAATTTGCCCTTAGTCTGGTACAGCAAAAAGAGACTGGACCAGGAGTCAGAGACTCCATTTCTCATCCTACCTTTGCTGTTCTTTACTCCCTATGTGGAAGTCACAGTACTTCAATCTCACAACTCCAAGGCTTTAGACGTTGGCCAAAAGATATTTCCAGCTATGTATGACCTTTGAGCCATTATTTCATGAAGCTCTATGTCTTCACCAATCAAAAGTTATGGAAGAGAAGATTCAGTTTAGAAGTCTTAAGGCCTATTGCAACTTCTGCCAAGTCGGGAATCACCTACAGCTGTTGGGCCTCTAGAGAGACAATGATGTTTCTCAACAAACAGGGCTAGCCCTTGTCTAAGCAGTCAAAGAGCTGTGGTCTGTACTTAATTCCTCTTCTAAACTCTCTTTTCAAATACTCCTGATGCCAGGCAATTCTCTTCCACTTCACAGATCCAGCTTCTGCAGTGAAACTGGATAACTGATGAGTCTAAGGTAGTTCTTTTCAAAAACTATAGACTAGAAGCTCCTTGGAGAATGGAATCGCCTTACTGCATGTTTGCATCTGCATATCTTTTGGCTTTTGCTTCCAATCCTCCAGGGGCTCAGGCCCAGTTTTCTTGTCCTCATCTGCTCTTTCTTTCATAACTCTATTCCGACAGCAAATCTTGTCCATTCCATCCTTAAATTTACCTAAGATGTAACTATCATTCACCACTCGAATATTATTACCCCAGCCTATGCCTTTATATTTGGGGTTGGGGGTGGGCAGTAATACACATAGGAAAATACAGAGACAAGCAAAGAGAGGTATTAGACAGGTGGTAGAGAATGGAAAGAATGTGTCTTTCGAAAGCTGCATTTTATGATCAGATCAGAAAGCTGTATTTTATTATCAGATCATCCAGAGGTGGCGACACTTAGCTAACAATTGGCAACAATGTGTGTGTGTGTGTGTGTGTGTGTGTGTGTGTGTGTGTATGTGTATGTATGTAGATTGATGTGGAGGACAGGGTTGTCATTCTTCACGAATTATCCACCTAATTTTTGAAACAAGGTCTTTCAGTGACCTGAAATTTACCAAGTAGGTTAGGTTAAAACTTGGCAAGCAAGCCCAGGAGATTTTTTTTGTGCCCTGCCCATGTGTTGGGTTTATAAGCATATGCTCATCATGTCTGGCTTTTTAAATATACATTCTGGGACCAAAACTTGGGTCTACATGCTTCTAAGGCAACCATTTTACCAAGTGAGCTATTATTACCTCAGCTCTGGGAATAACCTCTTAACTAATTTTCCTGTTTCTGTTCATGCCTCCAAAATTCTCCTGTGGCAATCAGGGTGATCCTGTTAAAGGTTAAAAGAAAAAGAATCCAAAACTCTCTCATGGCTTCCCAGATATCTCAGGTTCAAAGCCAAAGTCCCACTTGTGGCATTCCACCTGTATCCTGGCCCCTGGCACATTTCTGACTTAACAAATGTCCCTGTACCTGACCTGATTTATTCCATTGATTGAATCTGATTTGAAGACATTGAAAATTTTTAAAACTGAACTGTCAGATTATTTCATGGGCACTTCAACCACTCAGGGTGCCAAATCTAGTGAACTACATAAACTGGAGGATGGTTGGCCCTTTCTCTAGTGTAGGAAAACAGATGTTAGTCCTTCTACCAATGGGAAGGTGTTTTTGTTGAAGCAGACACATGGGAAAATATTTTGCTAAGAATAAAAACATGTTTTTCTGGAATCTACTTGGGAAAATGGCATGTGATGTTTTGCTAGAGCAGACACTTGAGAGGACATGTGATGTTTGGAACAGGTATAAAAGTATAACCCAGCAGATGGTGGACAATGCTGTGGCATTTCTTCACCTTGCCACTCTTTGTTGGCCTTTGCTGATGGCACTGTGGCATTGGTTCACCTTGCCTTCTTTGCTGATAGTTTGTTGTGACTTCATAGAGAAAAATGCACCAAAGAACTTCTTGGCATCTTCTTGCCCCTTCTGAGGACTCTGACAGATTGGCAGAGCCTAGTAGTATCTTCTGGATTGAGCTACTGCTGCTGATTAATTAATGGTGTTTGCAAGTGGATTGCACTACCACTGCTTTTTGTGTGAAATGATCTGCTGCTGATATCCTGACAACAAAGATTGGAATTGTACCCAAAGAACCATTTCTAAACAGCACCACATCCTCCTTTGCCCTATTAACCTTTCCTTTCCACTATCTCTGATTGATGGTGGGCTAGAAGGAAGGTTAAAGCATTTAAGAACTCTTATCAAAATAGGTCTTGACAAATCTAACCCTGCAGTTTCCCACAGATAAAAATATTTAAATGTTTTTGTCTCCAGCTGGTGGCACAATTTTGAAAGGTTGGGAAAACTTTAGAAGGTAGAGCCTTGATAAAAGTGAATTACTAGAAGCAGACTTTGAGCTTTTGGTAGCGCAGGCCCTACTTCCTCTGCATTCTGCTTTTTGGCAGTAAGGTCAACAATAGTGCGAGTTGCTTTAAGCTCTGTCTTCGCAGTCATGATGGGCCATATCCCATCAGACTGTAAGGAAAAATTATTGCTTCCTCTTTAAATTGCTTCTTGTACAGTATCTGCTCGCAGCAATGAGAAAAGTAGCAGCTTCCAAGTGTAGTAAGTCCGGCTGTAACTGTATGAGTTGCAACGCAAGGACAACCAGCCTATGGCCTGTTCTGTTTGGCTGAGGAGTTTATTCTCAGAAAATATTCCCAGCCTGTGTCCTAAAGCACCACTATACAGCCTAAAGCCACATCTACCTAGCACACTTAGGGTTACTTTTCAATGACAATGTTCTCCCAAATTAGAAAAATGTGGGATAGAGTGAAAATCTATCTGCATAGTTAGTTATGATAAACTCAATATCCATTAAAGACTATTATCTCAAATCAGTATGATGATGATGATGGTGATGATGATGATCTATTTTCAAGTGTTCTATGGTGTCTTTATAGCTTCAGGAAATAGAATCTGAACCATCTCCCTTTTCTAAAGAACCAAAGAAAAAGCAGCTATGAACCTGAGGAGGGTGAGAGAGGAGTTGGAGGGAGAGTATCTGGGAGGGACTAGATGGTCAAAAGGAATGGGGGGGGATGGTGGATTTTATTTCAATAAAATATATTAAATGCATAAAAACAAAAAGAAAGGAAAATACATTTTAAAAACTTAAGAGAATTGCAAAGGCAGAAGGCTTCCAGACAGAAAGAACTTGAGATCTTGTAGATCTAGTGAGCAGTTCTGGAATAGAAACCAACAGCAATGGAAAGAAAACACTTCAGGGAGGAGTGCAACATGGTTCACTTTGAAAGATCACTTTGGGCACAGTATAAAAATGGGTTGACAGAGCAGGAACTAATAAAACGTAGATTAGAAGGAATAGTTTGGTAAAGGAAGACAATAGATTTTTTAAGAAAATCTAAAGGTAGCAATAGATTTGTTAAAATTTGAATATTATTTCGAGGTGAGCAAACAGGATGTTAGCCTAATGCTGGCTATAAAAGATAAGGGAGAAGCTGGGCCACTATGCCTTTAATCCCAGCACTCAGAAGGCAGAGGCAAGTGAGTCTCTGTGAGCTTGAAGCCAGCCTGGTCTACAAACTGAGTTCCAGGACAGCTGGGTATGCCCATGCTCTAGGTAGGTCCACTTGAATAGATGATATCACTGATTCCTGAATCTTATAAGAATCTAGTCACAAAAAGAATACTCTGGAGCAGGGGAATGGGAAGAGCTCCAACTTAATACCAGACTTTGATTTGTTCATCAAAGGTTCAGTGAGAGTTTTAGGTGAGCAATTGCCTGTTTGATGTCTGGAGTTCAGGGAGAGCATCTGGATTTGCACTTTACATACGGAAACAGGAACAATCATGTAGGGATGGAACATAGATTGTTACAGAATTGAGGCACACTAAAGCATTGAAAGGTTGGGTGAAAAGAAATATCCACCAAGAAAACATTAGCACCACATTCCATGCTGCTTGATACAGCTGCCCTTGGAAATGCCAATGAGGTTGTTTACATGGCAGTACTAAAGTAGGGCATGTCCAGGAAGTCAGAGTAGACAGTTTTCAACAGTTCTCTGATAGCAGAAGGAGCCAAGACAGGTCTTTGTGAACCAGCCAAAACCCAAACTTGTTTATATACCCACCCACAATTGCACAAGGCCTTGAGTTTGATATGATCTTAACCCTTCTGGAAACATGTTTTTGTTTTTACTATTCAATCTCAATTCATACTATTGATTCCCAGTCTCCTTTTTCATATTACTCTAAGTATAGCTAATAAGTATCAGTTGTTTGTCTAAATCATTAAAATTCTTCTGTGTGGTTTCTTTTCCGTAGTTTATTTTACATAAAACACTTACAGATACCTTCTCTAAACTCTCTCTTCATTTCCCAAATAGATCACCAATTCCAAATTTTTAGTTTATGTTCCCCGAAGGCCTTAAAACATTTAGCCCAGTGTTTTAAAAGGTGTTTATTATTTTACGTGGTCATAATTTTATAATTGTTACCAAAATAAATCATTCTCATTTTGGTGCTGACCACTGCTACCGATGTAGATCCACACATACACTGGCAACACTGGGTGCCTCTATTAGCTGCATTATACTCCAAGTTTTCTCTCTTCTTCTACTGCGAAGTCAGGCTATTTCCACTTGTACTATTGCTCACAGCTGTGATAATCATTATAACAAATGTCTTCTATGTAGATGTGCTACAGTTTCTCTGAAGTGTGGACTACTATGTCAGTTACTGATCAAAAGGCTTAAACATCCCTGATTCTGCTAGTCATCAGACAAGTTATATTCCAAAGGGCTTACAGTAATGTCTGGATCCCTGTTCTTCAGAGAATTACCAACACTGGATGGGTTACACTTTCTTGCTTTTGTCCCACTGGCAGGCATAAACCAGTTTCAGTCTGTTTGATCTTTGTTTTATGTAGTTTTTCCTATATTGCTAAATTTTAAATACTTATTTTAGATTCTAAGTTTTTATTTTCAATCATTTGTACATCTGTACTCTCCCCCAAAGGTTCTGATTTGCTCTAATGCTGAGAAATGGTGCACATTGATGGGAAATTGCACCAAGTTCTTTGCCTGGTTCACTCCTCTTTTGAGTATCACTGATTTTAAATAATGAAGACCCATTTACTTCTTCTTTAAACCAGAGTACATCTCGATGTGCTGTATACTACACTGGACATTTGGGTATCTATACAAAGAAGTCACATATGTTGCTCTTGGTGAGAACCTGTGTCAGAGCCTCAAGAGAAGGATCAAATAACCATACCACAAAACTGAGTGAAACAGACATTCTGAGCTGGGATAAGCACTGAGTACTAAAGGCAGTAGAAAGAACATCCACCACACCGATGAAAAAGAAGGACCATAAAATGAAGTTATTTCTGAATCAGAATTGGCAATGATGTAGGAATTCATCAGGGAGAAGAAAAATATCTCTGGCTTTGTAAGAAGCCAAAAAAAAAAAAAAGCAAATTGAAGGAACAGGAAGGATCTGAAAACTCTGAGATATAAATAGAAGAGTAGTTCTATATCCTTAACCCCCAAATTCTATGATACTAGAAGGAAGTGACAACTATGTGTAGATTGTAATATTTCTCAAGAGTTTTGACTTGATCCTACAGCTGTGGGAAACTGTGAAGAATGTTTATTTAGTAGAAACATTTTATTAGTGTCTTCCTCAATAAGATCTCCTTATTTTGAATGTAGATAGTTATAAGGGGTAAATAAGAATGCTTATGCAAGGACATCCATTAGCTTTTTACAGGTTAATGACCCAGGCTGGAAAGGACAGTTCTTTAACCCCAATGGCACTAAGGACAGTGAGGAAAGAAAGTACAGAGTGTTGGGTTGTAGTGTGCATGAGTCCCGCATCTTTCTCGCCACAGAGGCATCTCGGGGAAGACGGAGGTGCAGGAATTTTGGCTGTGCTCTCCATGACAGGACAGTGCCAGGTGGGCATAGGCTATGTGAAGTCTCAGGACCCCCCTCAGGGGTGGGGGAGCACAGTCTAAGGTCCTGTGGGGAGCCAGATCTCTTGGCTTGGGAGTCTCCGTGCTAAAAAGGCGGCTGGAGACCAGCTGGTTTTCAGGCTCTTGGTCCCCCAGGTGCCACTGGGTGGGGGGCGGGGGGGGGAGTGCGGAAGGGCTAAGAACAAAGTGGGGGCGTACGGGCTGCATTGGATATTTAATGTGTCAGTCTAAATCCAAAATTAGTGTCATAGCTGACTGGATTGCTCAGAAAGTATCTAGAGAGTTGGGAACGTAGCAGGGATGGGCATGTATGCAGCTAAAAAGCACCAACACAGAAGATCAACAACTGAGGAGCCCAACCATGGAGGCAGAGTAGGTAGAAGAAGCATGACGGAGTGATGAGCGCAAAATTAAATGCTAAGTAGGAAGGTAGCAAACAGCCCACAAGCTCTAGGGGGAGGTTACCACAAAGCACTGCTTGCATTCATAAACTGATCGTTGATGGTCACGCAAAGAGCCATATCTGCAAGTCCCCAGCACGAGGACCATTTCTAGACCAAATGATTGGGATATTTATGGTGTAGTCTGTCCAGTAGTTAAGAAACACTTCAGTGCTTCTTTTACTAAAAGCAAGTCAATTCATCTCCTCAGGAACCACTCTCCAGCTGCATGAGAAGTTAGTTCCTCAGGTGGGAGATGGGTTAACTTGACCCGCAGTGAACTCTGCTCTGACAGAACATGCAGTGAAAATTGCATTCTGTGTACTTGAGATTAAGAAGGAAATGTATCTCGGAGGGCTGGGGTTGGGGGGTCCATTCCTTCAGCAACAACTTCTTACCTCCTTTCCAAGTCCTACCCCAGAATGTCCACTGCCACTTACAGAGGTCCTTGTAGCACTTCTCAGGCTCCATGATTTGGTCTGCAAAATATTTTGATAATTTAACCATTACGTAAAATGAGATGGGATTCCCGACAGTGACTGTGATCCACATCTGTGTGAGGTCATTTGTTTCTCTTTAAAAATAAAAAGATGAGGCCACTAGTCTCTTTATTCTGCTTAAAGCGAATATCTCATTGAATTGTGACATAAGAAATGAGGTTTTGTACTCTTTCATGAGCACAAACTCAAGAACAAATGTCATGTCTATTGGCTTGTCCATTTTTCGTGCCATTTTCATTAAAATGTACTGTTTTTAGACTATTTTCCTTGCTAGCTCAGGCCATTCTCTTTAAAATACTTTTCTCGCTACAAAACAAATAACTATTAGAGTTAATTTTTCATGCAAGGTAAATCTGCAAGGTAAATCTGGCATTTTAAAAAAAATAATAATAATTTGCCAAGATGTGAAATTACAAACTTGCTGTATGCTCTTCTAAATATTTAAAATATATTTTTACTCATATTTTAAACATTTATATTACTAAATTGAATTTAAATAAACATATCATTACTGGTATAGACACTAAAGTATAGTGTTCTTTTGGGTGCAGAATGTACCACAACCAGGCATTGATTTCAGTGACCCTCCCCCAGGGGAAGTGAAATAAAGTGCTTGCTGGCAACACAAGCGTGTACAGAGCCCATTTCCTTCATATGCTCAAGATCAAGAAACTGGCCCAACCAAAGGCACTAGAGACTCTATATTGGTCAAAGCTGGCACATCTCAAAGTTAGTATTGAACTGAATTCAAATATTTGACAATGACATGGAAAAATAAACCCTATTTCCTGCCTTTAAGAAAGGCAGTTTAAAGTATGGATCATTACATATGTCAACGTTCTTTTAAAGGAGCCCTAAATCTCTCAGTCATAGTTTAGTTAAGTAACATTGGACCAACTCTACCTGGACTCTGAGGAATTTGTTTTATAAGTGTTAATGGGGCAAGCCACTCCCAGGCCTCATAGACATGTGTAGCATTCCGTATAAGAAATCAAGAAAGAATATATTTATAAGTGATTAGAGTATAAAATTATCTCAGGAGATGACAAATTTATTGTATGCCAAGCAGTGTGCTAAAGTTTCAAAACGAAGTCTCATTTAACTCCTCAAACCACTCATTTAAGTTTACTCCTTTTTGTTACAAAGAATGAAATAAGCTCAGAGAACATCAGGAACTTGCCCAGGAGTGTGTGGTTAGTAAGAGGAAACCCCAGGTTTATACCCTGAGTCTACTGGTCATACACGTTGCAAACGTAGGCTCACACACAGCTTATTTACAAGAGCCAAAAGGTAGATGTGACCTCAGCATCTGCTGACAGAAGAACTGTGGTCTCTACAAGTAGAGATTCTCATTTTACCGTGCAAAGAGAGCCCGGCCTGTGCTACAGCATGCGTGGAACTTGAGGACAGTATGAAAAGGGAAAGAAAGCAGCCACATATGATTGCTCTTACATGAGGTACTCAGAGTCATCCACGTTCTAGAAACACAGGTTGGTGAGATGGCCCGGCAGCTGGAAAGGCACTTGCTGGGAAGCCTAACAGCCCCAGAACCCACATGTTGGAGAGCTAGAACTGACCTCCACACGGGTGCTACGCATGTACACACACGCATACAAACACAAAAATAAATGTGAGACATCACTTTTAAAGTTGCAGAAGCACAAAATTAGTCGTAGCAGGGGCTTTGGGGAGGGATGGATAGGAAGTTATTGGCGAATGGTACTAGGTTTCAATACTGCAGGAAATTAAACTAATACAACTTTAAAGACAAAATCAAATAACCTGCCTAAGCTCTATTCCTTGACTTCTTCCTTTCCCCTCCTGCTTAGTATTGCTTTATGATCCTCTGAAAGGCAGAAATAGTTGATCAATGAGATGAAGATTCTAGCCAGAAGCACAGCCCTCTATTTTATAACCTTCTTAAAGAGAAAGTATTCTAAAAGCAAGAGCACCACTCCAAGTAGTCATCTCTTTACTGAACACAGATTCTTTAGCAGAAGACACAATACCAGTATAATGGCCCATTGAAGACACATCCCTGTATGAGTTTACCTTTACTGATCAAGTCCAGTTTTATTCTACTTCATCATTTAATCATCCAGCCTAGGCATCTAAGAAGAAGAAGAGAGAGAGGGGAAGGAGACTGAGAAGGAAGAAGAAAGGTAGAAAGGAAAGAGAAGGGGGGGGGCCACAATTCAACAGACAACAATGATGCCTTGTGCATGGAGTACACGTCTAAGTTGCAGCTGGCTGATTTAGCACTCTCAGCAACCCTACAGAGTGCAATGATTACCAAGCTCACTTTACAGGTGAGTGAACTTATCCAAGGTCACAGAACAAAAGCAAAGCTCAAATAAGAGCAGCCTGGCTCACACACCATCAGGGTCACACTGACTTTCTGAAAGTTTAAACTTTTGTCTTCTTCTCAACCTGACACTTTCACTAGTGACTATCCATAATAAAAACTTCATGTGAAGGTAAAATCCATTCTAAATGTGAGGCTTAAACACACTACTCCTGCCCCCCTCCCCCGTCCTTCCCTCCTCTCTGCTTGGTTCCCTGGCCCCTGCCCTCTGCCCTCCTGACACCTGTTCTTGGTTCTCCTTAAATGACTCTGGAATGGGCTTCCTAGGGAACTTCCGTGAAGTTTTTCTGACTTAGGTTCTCCCTCTCTGGGCACAGCTGTTAGATTCAGTTTTTACCTATCAGTCTAATCCATTGACGAATTCCCCATCTGTAGTTGTCTTAGCTACGTTTTATTGCTATGAGAAGACATTGTGACCAAGGCAATTCTTATAAAGGACAACATTTAATTGGGGCTAGCTTACAATTTCAGAGATTCAGTCCATTATCATCATGGCAGAAAGCCATGTCCAGGCAGACATGTGCTGGAGAAGGAACCAAGAGTTCTACATCTTGATCTGAAGGCAGCCAGGAGAGACTATCTCACACTGGGCAGAGCGTAAGTATATATATTACCTCAAAGTCCTGCCTCCACAGTGACATACTTCCTGTAACAAGGCCACAGCTTCTGCAATAAAGTCACACCTCCTAATAGTGCTACTTCCCATGAGCCAAGCACATTTAAACCACCACAGTCGCCTTATCTACTAGCCCCTCTCCCAACTGCACATCCATGTCAGTCTCTCTCCCCATAGCCTTTTATCTCCTGCTTCCTTCTCTGACACTACCATGTTGTGTCACCACAGCACACATGCAGCATGGAAAGAACACTTTGCCTTACCCCGTGCTATCTGTGACATTGCCCCACATGGCCTGACTCTTACTGTGTTGTCATAAAAAGATAGACATGGTCTCTAATTTTTCTCTTTAATTTTTGAACGGTATAAAGTATAAGTATTTGGGGACAGAGTGTAGAAGGATTGATAATAAAGGAAAAATGATTCTTTTGTCAGTGGTGTCTACTAATTGGTAACTAAGTTTGAACATATAAAATATTTGAGCCTTTGTGGATTAAGGCCAGGAATTGGTGGGGGTTTTTTTCTGAATAAAAGCAAGAAGTAAATATTTTAGTCTTTGTGAGCTACATGGACTGTGTTCTGACAGCTCAACTTTACTTTCAGGAGGGACAAACAGCCGTACATCAGTAAATAAGTGGGTGTGCCTTTTCCTAATAAAACTAATTACACAACTAGATTAGATTCATCCCAAGGGCCATACTTAACCAGCTGCCTAATTAAAACAAGAGAAACCTCTCAAGTGTTTAACATGAGTTTCAATGAATCCAAAATTCTTCTTAAATGCTTTGTAGACTATCATTCTGCAGTTCTATACTCCTCTAAAGTTAAACTATAATAGGATGAGGTAAAATTTAAAGAGGACCCTTGTTTGATTTGGAGCATTCCTGAGGATGTAAGAACAGATCTCAGGCACAATGATTCACAACCAAATCCTCATGACCATCTACCTGCCCATACAGCGCAGACTCGGCTAAGTTTCACTCCCATAATGCACCCTCTCATAGAATGTTTATGAAGGACCTCCAGACCATATCTTCCCAAAGGTAACTTTGAGTCAACAAACAAAACACTATGTAGAACTATCAAGACAGGAATATTTGACGACTGCATAGAACTTAGAACATGCTTATAAGGGCTAACCTGGGGAAATCTTTTCCAGCCTAGAACATTCTTGACAGCACTACACTGTCATTACCACCCTTATGGGAGCTCATTCATCAACTTGCTTTGTTCATTTGCTTAATGGATGCTTTGGATTGTCTTTTGGATTCAAATGTGTTGTTTGAACCTCAGGACACAATGGCACCGCAAAGACAGAAAGGCAAAAGAAAAGCCAAAAAAACAGAAAATGACATTCTTCATGCTGATACAAATCTGTATGGCAATGGAAATACTCATTGCTCTATGCTGCCCAACAGAGTAAGCACTAGCTACACATGGCTCCTGAGCACTTGATTTTGTCTATTACCTAGGAAACTGAATTCGTTTTGTTTGATTTCTTTTAATTTGCTAGATCTGGCTAGTAGTAATTGTATTAGACACTACGGGTCTTAAAGGGAGAGATACTTGAATCAAATAAGTACAATAGCACACTCGTGCTATTGCTAGAATGGGCATTGGGTGCCTAGTGCTCTCAGAACTAAAGTAGGAAAAGTTGAGCAATTTGGCCAAGTCAGGGAAAATGAAAAATAAGAGGAGGAGGGGTTAGCTATATACAGAAGGTAACCCAGGCATCAACAAAGGGTAAATAGTATTAGATAATAACATGGCTGACCCAGAGGGTGTGAGGGGAAATGAAGCAGACTGACAAAAGCATTCCAAGCCATGAAAGGGATTTAGGTGTTTAGCCTAAAGACAGTATTCTAAGCAAAGAGGGATTAACAATTTGAGGATTATGAAGTCACTGAATTTGATTTTGAAAAGCTACCCTCATCACAGGGTATAATAGGCTCTGAATGATGCTAAGAGACAGTAAGGTGAGATCAGTAAATTCTCTACTTGAATGGTCCAGTTGAACAATGCTGGCATTTAACTCAAATCCAGGCACAAGTGTGGGGTATTTAGAAAGCAAGATGGATAAACCCTGGGGAGAAGTGGGGCTGAGGAATCAGAACGAAGGATCCAGTTTCAAGGGAAGAGTCCAAAAGAACATCATGGTGGATAAGGTTCAACATAGAAAGAGTAGCATTTGGGGTAAGAGAGCTAGTCTAGACTTCAAAGTGAGCTTGAGGTACCGAGGGACACCTGAACGGTCTGTTGAGCAGGCAGTTTATAGAAAAGGCATAAATCAAGCCATCTTTAGTTAAGAGACTTCTCTACTTCTGTCCCCATAAGATCTTAGAAAGTTGCCATAAGCATTCATTAATACAGGAAAGGAGGGGTTTGCCTGAGAGTGCGCCCTGGGCAAAGGAAGTGCAATAGCCATTTAAATAGGAGGAAGAAGTTTTCATGAGGGGAAATACTGGTGGGATAAATGTGTCAAACAATTTCATAGGATAGTTAAATTTAAAGAGACAGAGCACAAAGCATGAGAGAGTCACCTGTGGCGTGTGCTCAGTTCAACTGGAGCAGAACAGAAAAGATAGATGAGATTCAATACAAGCTCAGGTCTCAGAAGCCAATAGAGCTGCAAGAGAACCATGTTGCTCAGGGCTATCACAGGAGAACAGAGATGAGAGCTATTGACAGAAAATTAATGCTGATGGATATTCAGTTATTTTATCTGGCTTCTGTTTGGGGGCAATAATTGTATTTGATGATATATATGTTAAGAGTTAATGAAATGATGGCACAATTAACAGTATAAACTGTAAGCTTCTGAGATGTTTAATTCTCTTCCCAAATAGTATTTTTATTGGAGAAGCCTGTCACCTTCAAAGTTGAAAAGAAGTCTCATCGATTTTAAATAATCTGCTCTTTGTAAGGTCAATTCGTTTCTGCACTTGTCTTTTCCCTGTTCCTTCAGGAACACTCGCCCATGCTGTCAGCTCTGCAGGGCATGAAGGCACATGCCTGTAACCTCAGTAAGGGAGAGAGGCAAGAGGACCAGAAGTTCAAGGTAGTTGATAGTTACATAGAAAGTTCATGAAAAGCTAGGGCTATGTGAGACTTTCTCAAGAACACAGACAACAACCTCAACAAACACAGTCTTTCCACTGGACTACAGACTAATAGCAAAATATAAAATGGAAAAGGGATGGGCATGGTAACTTGAATCAGCAGCTCTCTGACTGGCCCTCGATATACAATGGTAACAACACTGAGAATACAATACCCATGTACCCTCCATACAGTAAGTAATAGTGTTGGCTATCACTGGGCGTCTTGGAGAGATGTTCACTGTTTCAAGATTTTAAAGGAGCCAATATAAACCTAATAAGAATGTAAACAATTTCAACATTCAACAACTTCAACCCAAGACATTGTGTTTTGTTTTGTTTTGTTTTTTTTTCAACATAACATTTCTGTATACTCTCTGGGAATTTTACATTATGAGCTCCGATTACACTCATTTCCCAGTCCTTTCGTGTCTGCTCCCCAACACTTGTGAACCCGCCCAAAAAAGGTAAAAATAAAAATAACAAATAGAAAAAGCCCACATCTCCAATTTGTGTTATCTAAATACTCATTAGGGCATCATCAAACTCTCAGTGGTTAGCCCCTTAACCTGAGTCCTCCCTTCCAGCAACCCTGCCAGAAGCCATCATATGTGGAGAGCCAGCCAGGCTTTCAGCATCCCTGTCACACATTTTAGGAGTTCTCTTTGGTAGCTCCCTGTCTAAGCTGTTATTTGACGGGAGTGGGAGGAAACGGTCACAGAAGCCTCCATGGCCCTCGCTCTCAACTGTGAATCTGAAGTCATCAATATCACAGCAAAAGAAGCCTCCTTGCTCTTTACAGTCAGCGAGAGCATGGATCACGGGCCTCTACATGGCACAGACCACACACCCTTCTCTCAGCTGCGGTAGGACTATGGACCCAGGAAAGGCCCTTGAGGCAGCCCAGACCACAAACATTGCCATGGCCCAGGTGGCAGCACAGGCCACTCAGATCGCTATGGCTCCTGGCGCTAGCATGGCCCACGGACATCAGCAAGGCTCCCAGTGAAGTGGTGTGCAGCCTGGCTGGCTTCCACGGCACCTAAGACATTGTATTTTTCATGGTCCCTATGTGTGTCAAGTACCCTTCCCTTCCTACCCAGAGGCAGCCTGAAGGCATTTGGCCTGTGCCTTCCAGACAGACTTCTATACTTTTCTGACTTTTTTAAGTACAAACAACATTTATACAGCCTCAGGGGTTTAGTTATGCAAATGCTGTCTTGTAGAACTAATCATTCAGAAGCTTGATTTTTTATCTTCCTCCTTATGAGATTTCTCTATGCTAGTACATATATCAATATCTCTAAATACATATATGCATATTCATTTCCTAGCTTCTAAATGAAGTATGTCTTATATTTTCCATATTTATTTATACTTGCACTTTTAGTACATAAAAAATGTAGAAATAGGTATACGTTAGCCATCTTCCATGTATAGGAACGAGAAGATCCAGATCAACACAGATCTTTCTGGAGATGTCTCTGGATGAGAATGACAAGTGTCAGCAGACTTGGTAGGGGAAGCCTTGATACTCTTAGCAGGTATTGAGTCATTTTTACATCTTGGTAAATACTTTCCCACCTTTTGAAAATTGCAAGCCAAATGAATACTAACCAGAACTCATTTTTATCTCCGCATCCCATCCCAAATTAAATGTCTTTTTAATGTTATTGTATACTTGACCCACTTTTTAAACTTCTTTAATTCTTATCTTCCTTAATTCACCGAAGTTACCTGTCATTTTCTCAAGATTTGCAATATGCTCTGTGTGTCCTGTCACAAGGTGGCCTCAAATAGAAAGCTATCTTTAATTACTTAGAATAGTGTCTTCCAGATTTATTTGTGATTCTTTCTTTTTCAAAGTACTTATTGCTGCTATGTAGGAAACCTAATAGTTATTTATACTGCCTATTTTGCTAAAAAATAGTTTTGTATTATATATATATACATGAATATATATATTCATGTTACAAATATATGTATATAGGCACATATATATTCATGTTACAAATATCAAAAGTGTGTCTCCTTACAATCTTTACATACCTTGTTGCACTCACCCGATTAAAAGAAGCAAGTGAATAGCTTTATCTTTTTCATACTAATGGACATATTTTTAAAGTTATTCTATTTATGCTCATATATGTTCATATAATGGCATTTTAGGATCATGCAAGAGTAAATATTCTCCTCATTGTTTTTAGTTTTCTAAGCTTTTATGTTGTGAACAAATCATGATACATTATAAACACACTAATACATTGATATAACATAGCTTATTTATCTTTACATACTTTATGCATAAAATTTGTATCTTTAGTTTTTACATATTTAGTATTTTCCATATTTCTTTTTATCTGTTATCTTAGTGCCTATAAGTAAACTCTAAAATAGAGCTATCTCTTCCTTCTGAATGGCTCCTTAGAAGGTATCAAGAGGTGTATGTTATGCTAGTATTGGTGTAGTATGTTTATATACTAAATCTTCTCTTTCTCTCCATCCTTCTCCCACCCCTCATCTCCAGTTGAGGTACTGTATTAGTTTCCTTTTGCTACCATAAGAGAGAATCACAAATTCAGTGGCTTACAGCAATATAAATTGACTATCTCAGAGGATTCTGGGGGTCAGAAATTTAGAGTGGAGAACTGGATAAACAAATCAATCCTCAGGTGAATTCCTCTTTAAAGTCTGTAGGAGAGAGTCACTTTCTTGTTCTCTACCTTCTAGAGGCCAGTCTTTCTCTATGAACTTGATTCTAGTCCATGGTCAAAGTCAACCTTGTCTGATAGGGTCTCACTCACTCTGCTGCCCTAGTCATCTACTTGGAGAGACACTTGCAATTCACTGGGTTTATCTGTTCAACCCAGATTGATCTCCCTGATTCAAGATAACTGGATTACACATTTTAATTGTGTCTACCACTCTCAGGTTCTCTCCATTTAACACAACCATTTGTTTTAGCAATCAGACTATCTGGAAGGACATTGTTCTGTATATCTCAGGGACCAAAGATACAAGAGCACTAACTATCAAAAAAAAAAAAAAAAAAGTTCTTTCTCCTTTCTGAAACAAGTGGTGTAACTTAAAAATCATTGTTCCTTAAAGATACAGTAAAACTTACAATAGTACAATACCATCCCTAGACTCTGAGAAGGACCATTTCTGTGAATTCAATTTCGGATCCATTACTAGTAAAATCATTCAGTTTTTCCTGCCAGTATTTACTACCATAAAATAAACACTGAAGTTACTAAATATTAAAGATTAAACATCTCTTAAGTAAGATACATGATCAATTTATTCACTCAACAAATATCACCACATGCTTTTCTGTGGCCAGAACTAGGTATACAATATTCAGATTAAATTAAATAGCCTCCTAATGTGCTATAATGAAGCAAAAATAAATAAAAGTTAGTAAACAATTTTTTAAAAAGACCATTTAGTGTTTGTCTTTCTGAGTCTGACTTACATTACTAAGAATGGTGTGCTCCAGGTTTATCCATGGTATCAGAAATGGTAGATTTTCCTTATTTAAAAACATTCCTCTCTCTCTCTCTCTCTCTCTCTCTCTCTGTGTGTGTGTGTGTGTGTGTGTCTTTATCAATAGAATAATTAGGTTCATTACAGAGAACTGACTTTTATGATGATTATATAGCCCATGATTGTCTCAATTTCTGTACTTGGCAAAATGGAGGCATAGATCTAGAGATCCCCAATCTGATTTTAAGCTGAAAGGTAAGAAGAGATCTTTTCTAGCTCAAAGACAGAGAGGGAGGGAAAGAAGAAAGGAGAAAGGAAGGAGTAAAAGGAAAGAGGTAAGAAGGGAAGAGTATGAATCCTCTCTTTGCTGGTTTGTTATATCCATGTCGTCAACATACTGGATAAAGCCAATCCACCTTTGGGAGGGCAATCCACTTTCTTCCACTTTCTTCAACATACCAAATAAGATGCTAATTATCCAGCCACGCCCAGAATAATGTTTCACTAAATAGAAATATCTCTTCCCTCCTCATCCAAGTGAAGTGGACCCATCAAATTAACTACCATAGTTCCTCCACTCTAGTGGGTTCCCAACTATAGTTTGGTTTCAAATTTCCTGGCTTCCACAGCAGTTACACATGTCCTGATTCCCTGGGTATATTCCTCTAAAACTGGGATTTTGGAGCAAACTAGTTGTTTACGGCTTCTGATTTTCTAGGACAATCTTAGCCTCACATAGTTTCTATGAATGTAAGGTCCCTCTAACTTTCACTATAAACTTGTGGGTCAGCTCATCTGTGCACACTCAGGGGACAACTGATTTTCACTTTATTCATCTCTCTCATTTGAAGCCGTTGTTCTATTAGTTTGCTCTCTGGGGGATTCCTATTTATTTATTTATTTATTTATTTATATTCTTTGGTCTTCCTGTAAAATAAGCATAGGTTTCAATTTCCCCAAGTAGTTTATGGTTACAAGCTGGGGAGATACTTTCTCATATGTTAAATATACATATGAATAGAGTTAAGTATGGATTTTGTATATGAGAGAAAAATACAGTGCTTGAATTGGATTTATAAGGAGAGAAACAAGAGCAAAATCATTTCTGTGGTTCAATCCTGGTCCTGCTTCTTCCTACCATCTGGCTTTGGAAGAACTCCCTAGCGCACTTGGAGGAGCTCATGTGCCCCATGACTTGATGCAACAATCTTTCCTGTGTGATTCTCTGCAGCTGTAGCCAAGGGAGCCTCCAAATCTGCCTGGGAATGCCAGAGGAGGAAACTCCCTCTGTGCTCTGGTCCCTTTGCTTTTTATGTGATCACATGAAGAAAAAAAAATTTACTTAGCTGCTAATTTTAAAATATCTAAAGCCATATTCACAAGGTATTCAAAGACTCTGCATTTAAGAGGGACTCAAAGCGTCTCAGCAGAATTATTTGCTTTTAAGCTTTGTAATTTGCTTCAACTTTGTGGAAAGAATGGAACTTTTCATTAAATGCCTTAAAGGAAAATATTTCAGAAAGGTTAAGTACACTCATAAAAACAGCCTCTTACATAAAGTTACAGTAGGATCTCCAGTTATACTGGACAACAACAAAGTATAAACTAAATTCAGAAACTGAAAATCACTTTAGCACTTGTACAAGCTCCAAATATGAGTGACTATATAGTTCCTTAACCAACCCTTGAGAATTCAGTTGACTCATTGGACTAGGTGTTAATGCTATCTAGGAGCTAATGATATGAAGTCCATCTGTGGACTGACTCTCTATATTAATTTCAATGGCACAAAATTAAACTCAGATTTGTTAGTACACCTTCTGCTAAGCCCTTCCCACATGTAAACTGGATCATTTTTGCCCTTTAAGTCAATGTGGAAAACTGATACCATTGGGCACTAAATGTGTCCAGGTGACTATACGAGGTGTCCAAAAGTTTGTGTGGAAAGAGTCTCATCCACTTAGCTTCATGGAGTAGATTTATCTGTTGTAATAGATGATGAGTTTCAGGTTCTCCTGTTAAATTTATCAATCAAAGTTAAGGAGCAAACTCACAGAAAAAGAGCAACAAGGAGTTTAGACTTTTAACAAATGAAATTTAAAATTCTATTTCAAAATTCAGGACTATTGGCTTACCTTAGTTAGATTATTTAATCTAACTTTGATATTAATGTCTTAGATTTTTTCCCCCTATGTTTTAGTGCCCATTTAGCAAGTTATGTTTGGTTAAGTTTTTTTTTTTTGGACAGCAGATGGGAGTAATCAGGGATGAACTTCCATCCTTCTCTTTCTGGCCTAATTCTTTCCAAGCACACATCTGGGCCTGGAATGGGTCCTTTTATAGTTTTCTCAAGAGCATGTGATTAATACATTTCATGTGTTTAATTAAAGGCTTTTTTCGTAAATAGTGGTGACCTGTGTTTCCAAGATCACATGTCAAAACTCTAACACTGTGAACTCATCAGATCCCACTCTGAATCCAAGTTCACTATATCAGATTGGTAGTTAGAGCAAAAGGTGGGAGAGGGGAAATGGACTTAAAACCCACCATACAACAATACCATTAACAGGTCTACACAGGGCAATACATGGCCCATCAACTGTAAGAGAGTGTCTGTCACCAGGCAGTGGTGGCGTATGCCTTTAATCCCAGCACTTGGGAGGCAGAGGCAGGTGGATTTCTGAGTTTGAGGCCAGCCTGGTCTACAGAGTAAGTCCAGGACAGCCAGGACTACACAGAAAAACCCTGTCTTGAGAAAAAACAAAAACAAAAAAAAAGAGAGAGTGTCTGTCACAACCTCTTTTTAAAGGTGAGAGAAACACACAAAGGGACCATATGATGCACCCAGGCTAGTACAACTTGTTAATGTCTAACCCAGGAAGGGAACACAGGTCTTCTAACCTGATTCTATGATTCTATTAGAGTCTCGATTGTGGAATTAAAATGCTGAAGTTGCAGTTCAGGAGGACAATTTACAGATCTAGTTGTAATGGAACTTTGCCCACTCTAAACAGAAGTCCATGCCCAGTGAATGTCAGCCTCCGTGATTGTAGGAAGGCTGTCTTTGTAACACAACATTTCTGTTTCTTCCTTGTTATACTCTTTCCATTTTACCCAATTCCACACCAAATCAGAAACATTATAACATGTTGCTTAATGCATAAGATATATGGATTGCCCCCAAGAAGCCTGACCAATAGAATAATGCTATTACTGTTTAATAAGAAAATAAAAATAAAAGTCAACACCAAAGCAGATATTATCAAATACTTTCATTTTACAAATATATAATAGTGTGTCTGTTAGTTTGTTCTTACAATAATCTGTAGGGCTGTGAAAGGGGTCTTGATATTTGGTAGAAGCACTGCCTGGAAGTAGCCTGGAGACTCTGCAAGGGACGGGCATTTATTCCACCTCGCTCTCAGAGTCCAGGCTCCTAACACGGTGTGGAACTCCATTAACCTGCTCTGTTCAGTCACATAAGATACAGCCCCTCCCTAGAGGGCGGGACTACAGGTCTCAGCCTCCAGAGATTTACATACTAATGAGATACCTGAAGGCCAGAGGACTAGCCAATTAAACATTCTTCCCCAGACCTTCTCCCTTTCTCCCTCTTTATTTAACTCAGGTCTGCCCTGAGTTTCACGGGAGTGCACACCCAGATCCAACTACCACACCATGGCAATAAAACTCCTGGAATCCACAGACTTCTTGTATCATTGAGGCCTGCCGTAGCCAAAGCTTCCAGCCTTTAGAACTCTGGACTTTCTCATGTTTTGGGGACCTGCCAGGGTGCAAAGTGCCCCCCCACCAGGGTTTCTGCCATGGTTTTTTCTCACAATAATCCTCTGGGGACAAATGCCTTTACTGGCCTACCAGTGTCCACTGAGACTGGTTTAAGTCATCCTTCCATGCTTAAGTAGCTTGAAAATAGAGTTATCAGTGTTAATGCCCAGGACCACCGAGCTGAAAAGCCCTGTTCTTCCTTTATCCCACTCTTAGGAGCCACTACTTGGCCACACAAGAACATTTAAAATGCTCACTGATTATAATCCTCCATAATTTCAGGTTGTTGGGGCTTATTTTTAAAAACCCACCTAAGTGAATACGGAATCTTTAAAACACAGGTGTGGCATAAAGGGAGTAGCAATGGGTGCATTTAAGATTGTTGCTTTGCAAGGCTGTCTCTGGTAAAAAGAGAACTACAGTTGTTCTCAAAGGATTCAGGGATACACTCCCTTCTGAGTCAGTGGATTCAACTGAAAGGCAAGAGGACACCCAGCAGAGCCATTATAAACCAATGATTCACTGACCTTAGAAGTCCAGCTATCGGGTGGCCAATAAAAACAACCCCCTTCAGTGTAAAAGATGAGCCATTTACCCCACACCCTGTTTGAAGAATACAGGGAACATGGAGATTTCTTTCTGAATTCTTAACACAGAGCCTAAGCTAATTTCTTTCTTCTTTTTAAATGAATAAACAGTATTAAATAGCAATAAAGAAATGAAGTGCTTCCTTAAGAGACATCAGATATGCACATAAAATCATTCACATTAAATTTTTTTTCAGAAATTAGCAACCTTGTCTTTTTTAATAGAGAAAAAGCTTGTTTGAAATACAAGCTGCATTTAAACTGTAATAAAAAGAATAAAGGCTAAAATATGCTGAATTTAAATGTAATAAATAGAAGAAAGGAAAAAAAAAAAAACCCTAGAATTGAGTGGTACAAAAAAAAAAGTGTGTAAAATTTAGATGAAAATCTTGTGTTCCAGCTATTTCAAATACAGTTGCCAAAAGCTATTATTAAAGCTGAATAAAAGCAAAGAAAGGTGTTTGAAGGCCATAGTGGAAGCATTGGAGAGTGATAAAGACAACCAGGAAGTGAGAGGCAAAGACTCCAGAGAAAAGTTTCAGTCAAAGATGAGTTCTAACTACTGGATCACCAACACACACACACACACACACAAGTACACGCACTTCTCAAGGGGGGGTTGAACCACACTGTTAAGGAGAACGTGGGAAGAGTTCACTAGGTGGAAAGACACAGACCAAATATGCATAGCCTACATACAGAAGGGGATGGAGACATTTGCCTTTTCTAAGCTTATCCATGTAGACTAGGAGTTTAAAGCCAAGCAATAGGAGGCTGAGGATACAGCTCAGTGAGTAGACAGACTCTTATGCAAGCATGAAAATCTGAGTTCAATCTTGTACCTCACTGGTACAAATCAGCATAATTATGCTCTAATTGTATTTTGAGAGAAAAGTTTCATTTTACCAGGAAGGGTGATGTGTAGGAGGAGCTCAGGTGGGAGGAGTACTGAGAGGAAGAGAAGGAATAAGAAGAGGAGGAGAAGAAGGAGAGGAGAAGAAGGAGAGGAGAAGCTAGGTGATGAAAGAGAGAAAGAGGAGGGAGACATGGAGGCAAATATTCACATATCTCCACCAGTCAAAGATAGTTGATATATCTAGGTTGGGTAGTATGTTATACCTCTGATTGAGCAATACCAAACTTATAAAGCCTATGATTAACATTTTTTTAAAAATATATAAATGCAAAAAGGAAAAGGGGGCATGGGATAGGGGTTTTCTAAGGGGGGAATGGGGAAAGGGGATAGCATCTGAAGTGTAAATAAAATTTCTAATAAAAAGATATTTACATTGGAGAAAAAAAAAGAAAATCTGAGTTCAGAGTCCCATGACTATATTTGGTGCATTTTATTCTTTAAACATGGCATTTTGTTAGATAAGTAACAGTGGGAATAACATCGGAAATATGTTTAAAATAATCACTATTTTGCAATTACTGTGAATTTCTGAAAATACACATTTATTGTACTTGAATAGCAAAGAGTAACATGCCAGGAATTTGAAAACACTGTAAAACTTGCTTTTTCACTGTATAATGTAATTCTTAAATGTATCATCATTGCTCAGTGAAAGTATTTTTAAGAATTAAAGAAAGTAGGTATCTCAAAAACTAAGGTAGAAAGTGATAGAGAAGATACCAGACATCAACCTCTGTCTTCTACCTGTATATACATTTGTACATGCATGCACATATTTGCAACACACAAAGGGGAGCAGGGCAGAGAGAAAGGAAGAGATAGACAGACATGCAGACAGACAGACACAGAGACAGAGAGAACCCCAATGAAAACAGCATTGTATGTTGGAGAAGCCTGCTGTTATAGTCGCAGTCTCCCATGCCCGGATAGCTCTCTGAGCTCAGCTCAAAATGGAGAGTTCACTTTCTCAGCGGGGCTTCTTTTTCTCTCCCTGACCCTGTCTGGAGAGTATCCCTGAGCATGGATGTCTGGCCTTATCTGAAAGAATAATCTTGTGCAGAACTCAGCATAACGCAGCAAACAAGTCCCACTCTGACTTCTTACCTACATGATAATTAGGTACTGTGTTATAAGCAATCAACCCTTCCCACCTGCATGATAATTAGGCACTACATTATAACCAACTAGCCCTTTCCACCCCTACCCCTAAAAGCCCTTATATCTCTGGAACAATACAGGAGACTTGTCTCATTGCAGCATCTCCAGAAGTCCTTTCATCATACTCACAGCTGTCTGAACCCTTCTTGCAGCTTCTGTTCCCTTTGTCCTCACATGCTCGTGGCTAACACCACCCAAGGAGATGGGAGACCCACAAATGTAGCTGAAATAAAGAAGAAACAGAGTTTATGCTAACTGCTTAGCCCCTCCCCTTACACAATTCTCCATATCCTTGCTCAAACATTTCAGGACACTGAAGCTTATTCAAAAATCCCCAGCTTACCTTAGAACACAGTTTAAAAACAACAAATATAGGTATTCTTTTCAGAAATATTTGATACTTTTCTTCTAGAGGGATAGAAAATACAGTAACAAAGTTAAGTCTTTAGCTTCCTGGAATTTATATTCTTACAAGATACAGAGCTATGAAAAAAATCAATAGTCAGTCTTTTTTGTTGTTGTTGTTGTTGTTGTGATTTAGCTGTGTATTCAAAATTCTATGTGATGAAAATTTAATCTCCATGTATCTGTGCTAATTGTATTGTATGTAAGGGCTTTTCAGGAAAATGAGGGTTAGATGAGTACAGGAGGATGGAGCTCTTAAGGCCACATCAGCATCCTTACAAGGATGAACAAGAGCCCTTAGATAACACTTTTGCCCTCCCTCACTTTGTGATACCCTCCATGCTGTTATGCTGATAAAGCAGGCCCTCAACAGATAAGAACTACTTGACACAGGACTTTACAACCTCCAGAACCCTGACTTAAAACTAGAAGTTTAAATTGAATAAAGTTTAGCCTAAATAGTTTAGCTATCTCTATACAGAGTATAAGTTTAGTCTAAAGATTCCTTTATGCACATAAAACTGTAACCTCCATTTAATAGGAAGTAAGCAAGCACATGTGGTCACCAAACCATGTTAAACTGACCAAACCATGTTAAAACAAGCCAACCAGTCAGGCTGTCTCTGGATCTCTCCCCCATTTTATGATCATTGCTTCCTTCTCTCTGATGTTGGTATGTCCTATCTGTGAGGAAGAGTCTTCTGAATCATTTTAGGTCCAGACTACTGCCTAGTTCCAGAATTTCAAACAAAGCAAATTAAAATCTGCAAGACTAAGTTAGTTGGAATTTTGCCTTTTAACAGAAAGCAATCCTCTGTTGTTTACAAATCACTGAGTTTGTGGTATTTGTTGATAAAAACAGAAAATAACTAATACAGGAAGTTTGGTCAGAGTATTAACACACTGAACTGAATATTCCTGGAAGAAATTGTAACATGACTTAATCTGATGCTTTTCCGTGGGAGCTTGTGACCTATATCTGTTTCAGGTCCTTTCTCTTATTTATTCTCTTATTCTATACTATTTGGGAGCCAAACCTCTCATGGACACTGCAGAGAGCCCTTGGAGTACACAGTAGAGAGTAATGTACAGAAGTTCTTGCATCAGAGAGCTCACAGCCTTGGAGGGGAAGAGGGACATGTAAAGTACCCTATCTACCCATGGAACTGAATATGTCTTATAAAGAACCAGGATCAAACTTTGTGTAGCTTCTTGCTGTCAGGCTACTGTGTTTGATCATAACACATTCCACATTTGAAAACATCTGGGTAAAGTCAATAAATTTAAATAAACTTCAGCATGTTAATTATTTGAGTGAATTTTGAAAGATCTCAGTATTTCAGACTTTCGTAAGGTGAACAAGTCAGATTCCAGGGTGGTACCCAGATACCTGTAGTTATTAAACTCCTGTGGCTCTTCTGGGCTAGAAGCCACTCACACAGGGAATGTTTGTATATCTTAATTTAGTTCACATTAACTTTAAAGTGTGTTATGTTACATCACATTTAATCCCTAATGGTCTTCTAACTCACATGCCATCTCTGTTACAAAAAAAATATCCATGTTCATTGCCAAGTACAAATCCTGAGTTACATAGCAAGACTAGAAATCTGGCCATTTCAGATAATCTCAAGGAAAAAGGAAGCTGGGTTTCATCTATGTATATTTAATATGTTTTATATTTATTTCATCTATGTCTCAAACTTCAGTATAATTTATCCATGATTCAGACTTCAATATAATTGTATGTGAAGTTAACCAATCACATGTATCTAAGCCTGTCATTAATGAAAGTCACCCCTCACCTGTAAGGTGATAGACCTACCAATATTGATTGCTTTTCTAATTCTGTGATAAAAACACCATGACCAAGGCAACTTAAAGAAGAGTTTATCTTGGCTTCCAGTTTCAGAAAATTGGGGTCCAATGCAAAGTGGCAAGGATAGCATGGCCACAGGCAGCAGACATGATGGCTAGAGCTGGAGGCTGAGAGCTGAGGAGACGAATCTTGAACCACAAGCAGGAAACAAGGAAAAATAAAAATGGGGGGACGGCATGTGACTTGGAAACCTCAGAGCATCCTCCAGTGACATACTCCCTCCAGCAAGGCCACGCCTCCTAAACCTGCCCAAAGGACACCATCTGAAGACCAAGAATTCAAATGCTGGAGACTACGTGGGAAATCCCATTCAAACCCACACACTACCCAAAGCAAACCACTGATCTCATCCTCCACACTTATTTCCAAAACACTGCATATGGCCATGGACAAGGTTTAGAAGTCAGGTAACCTCTCCAAGCATTGTGAGTGAAATATAAAATGTCGTATTGATACCAGATAGGCAAAGAAAAAACCATGGAGACCTGAGTTTGCTGAAGTTTTCCTCGGTTATTTTCCTCTTTGACTATAAGAATCTCTTGAGCTCTGATATTTAGAAGTTGGTCCACTGGCTTCCAGAGCAAAGGGCCAGCCATCTTGCTCCAATAAAATTGAATTCCCTTTATAGTATTCATGTGTATCTGGTTTTTTAACAAGGCAAGATGCTGCCATTTATTTTGTTCCTTAGCCTTTAAGGTCTCTTTGCTTTCAGTTTTTCCACAACAGAGTTCTTGCAGTGAAACTCACAAATAACTAAAATAACACAAGTAAACAAAAGCAAGCAAACAAAAATCCTGTATCTTGTATTAGTCACTCAGAAATAAAACCATAAAGGGCAAGTTTGCGGTACTGAAGTAGTCTCTGCAAAGCAGAAGCCGTCTAGAAGAATTTTCTTACAGCCCATGGGTAGGCAAATCGTGGGGAACCTACCTGTTTCTAATTAGGCAATGATTTAGAAAAACAAAATGTAAAAACAAAAACAAAAAAAATTCTCAAAGAAGCATCCTTCTTTAAGGCAGTGGTTCTCAACCTTCCCAATGCTTCAGCCCGTTTATACAGTTCCTCATGCTGTGGTGACCCCAACCATAAAACTATTTTTGTTGCTGCTTTATAACTGCTACTGTTATGAATCACAATATACATACATACATACATATACATATACATGTATGAATGTATATATATGTGTGTGTATGTATGTATGTATGTATGTATGTATCTGTGTTTTCTGATGGTCTTAGGTGACCTCTCAAAGGGATTGCAAGCCTAAGTTGAGGTTCCACACACTGAGAATCACTGCAGAACCATGGAAATTGACTCAACAAATCCTACAGAACTACTCATTGCCAGACATCATGCCAGGACCAGATTTTTCCATTCAGTGTGAGAGAAGTCAGGACCTGTCATAGATTCAAGGCTATAAAACAAGTAAGAGAAGAGGTAAGCAACTTCGGAGTGCTTGGGGGATTTCCACCTTTCATGGAACACCTCAAGTCGTCACACAAAATTATATCCCCTTATCAATACTGCTACTTGAAAGTAATTATCTACATAGTTAAAAGATCAATTTAATCCAAATTCTTTAAATTCTACCAGGTTTTCTTTTTCAGGAACTGAGGGAAGACTTGGCTGTGTCCTGTGTATAGTCTGTTTTTAACATGGAAACGAAGTCTATGTGTATTACGCAGAGAATTGGATACCACAGGATGTTTGGTGTCTCATACACATTAGAAAGGCTGAGATATCAAGTCTCACCAACATGGCTGCCAAACACTCCCTAACAAGGATAGCACCAATATATGTGCTAATGTGGAAGGGAGAAAGACCAGGAGGCCTCAACCCTACACAAAGGACTACAGGCAATCAAGGGCTGCTGAGAGCAGGAGAGATAGTTTTCCCAGGAAATAACACACCAATTGATTATCTAACACCAAATAGTCAGCTCTGAAGACAAACACCATTGACATTAGACAGACAGACAGACAGATATGACTAAATAAATGACTAAAGAAAAAGAGGCTATGAATTTGAATAAAAGCACGGGTGGGTGTATGGGGAAAGTTGGAGAGAGGGAAAATAATGTATTATAGTACAATCCCCCCCCCCAATTAAACTAAATAACTGTGAAACATAGATTAAGGGGAAAGGGGCTGTAACAGTGAAATGGAGATGACAATAAAGGACAGTAAAAGACACAAGAAAGGCAACCTGTCATTTGGGGGCAGCCATGGTCTACTGAAGAATCCTTGAGCAACCAAAGGAAAGTGTATTCACCAGAGGCATCAACATCTTACCCAAGGAAAGTTTGCTTGCTTACTCTCTCCCTCTCCTGCTCCTCCTCCCTCTTTTCCCCCCTCTCCCTCTCCTTCTCTGACTCCCTATTCCCCTCCTCTTCCCCACTCTTTCTCATAACAGATAATTAAACCTATGGTCTCATATGGTAGGCAAGTGCCATAACACAACCTATAATTCATTATTTCTAAAAGAGCATAGTTTTTTCTTTTCTCTTTTACTTCTATCATCCAACTTGCCCATATATTTAATTAATAATTCCTTTATTAAGTGCTAACAAGTAATAATATGTTGAGTTATATTTAATGAGTCATTGAGGGCTGGAGAAATGGCTCAGCAGTTAAGAGCACTGACTGCTCTTAGAGAGGTCCTGAGTTCAATTCCCAGCAACCACATGGTGGCTCACAACCATCTATAATGGGATCAGATGCCCTCTTCTGGTGTGTCTGAAGATAGCGACAGTGTAGTCATATACATAAAATAAATAAACAAACCTAAAAGTCATTGCTAAGTTTCCAATAGAACTAAAGCAAGAATATACATCGTGAAATAGTAATCAAGAAATGTTACAAAGGGCATTTAAGAATGGCATTTATCTAAAACAAATTAGAATAAATTTTTTTTCATATTTTTTATTGGATGTTATGTTTACATTTCAGATTTTATCCCCTTACCCCATTCCCCCCACCACCTATGAACCCCCTATTCCATCCCCCCTCCTTCCTCCACAAGGGTGTGCCCCCACCTACCCCCACATTCCCCTCCACACCCTCAAATTCCTCCCCACTCTGTGTTCAGCCTTCATGGGACCAAGGATCTCCTCTCCCAGCCATGCCTGACAAGGCCATCCTCACCTAAGTATACAGCTGAAGTCATGGGTGCCTCTCTTTGTGCTCCCAGGCTGGTGATTTAAATCCTGGGGAGCTCTGGTTGGCTGGTACTGTTGCTCTCCTCTTGGGGCCACCAACCCTTTCAGCTCCATCAGTCCTCTGACTACTTCTTCGGGAACCCTTGATCAGATCAATGGGTTGCTGTGAGCATCTGCTTCTGGATATGTCAGGCTCGGGAAGACCTCTAAGGAGACAGCTATATCAGGCTCCTGTCAGCATGCACTTCCTGACATCCATATCGACATCTATCTTTGGTGACTGCACATGGGACGGATATCAAGGTAGAGTGGTCTCACAATGGCTCCTCCTTGACATGCTGCCCCACACTTTGTCATCATATTGGCTCCCTTGAGCATTCTGTCACTCCTTCCAAGAAGGACCGAGGCATGCACACTTGGTCTTCCTTCTTCATGAGCTTAATGAGGTCAGTTAGTTTAATCTTGGCTATTTCAAGCTTTTGGGCTAACATCCACTTATCAGTGAGTAAATACCATGTGTGTTCTTTTGTGATTGGGTTGCCTCACTCAGGATGATATTTCCTTGTTCCATTCATTTTCCTAAGAATTTCTCAAATTCATTATTTTTAATAGCTGAGTAGTACTCCATTGTGTAAATGTACCACATTTTTTGTATCCATTTCTCTGTTGAAGGACATCTGGGTTCTTTCCAGCTTCTGGCTAGTATAAATAAGGCTACTATGAACATAGTGGAGCATATGTCCTTGTTATATGTTGCAGCATTTTCTGGGTATATGCCCAGGAGTGGTATAGCTGGGTCCTCAGGTAGTGCTATGTCCAATTTTCTGAGGAACCACCAGACTGACTTCCAGAGTGGTTGTACCAGTTTACAACCCCACCAACAAAGAGGAGTGTTCCTCTTTCTCCACATCCTCACCAGCATCTACCATCACTTGAATTTTTATTGAATTTTTATCTTAGCCATTTTGACTGGTGTGAGGTGGTATCTCAGGGTTGTTTTGATTTGCATTTCCTTGATGACTAAGGATGTTGAGCATTTCTTAAGGTGCTTCTCAGCCATTCTAATTTCCTCAGTTGAGAATTCTTTGTTTAGCTCTGTACCCCATTTTAATAGGGTTATTTGGTTGTCTGGAGTCTAATTTCTTGAGTTCTTTGTATATATTGGATATTAGCCCTCTATCGGATCTAGGATTGGTAATGATCTTTTCCCAATCTGTTGGTTGCTGTTTTGTCTTATTGACATTGTCTTTTGCCTTGCAGAAGCTTTGCAATTTTATGAGGTCCCATTTGTCAATTCTTGATCTTAGAGCATAGGCCATTGGTGTTCTGTTCAGGAACTTTTCCCCTGTGCCTAGGTATTCCTGGGTCTTCCCCACCTTCTCTTGTATTAGTTTCAGTGTATCTGGTTTTATGTGAAGGTCCTTTATCCACTTGGACTGGAGCTTTGTACAAGGGGATAAGAATGGATTGATTTGCATTCTTCTACATGCTGACCTCCAGTTGAACCAGCACCATTTGTTGAAAGTGCTGTCTTTTTTCCACTGGATGGTTTTAGCTCCTTTGTCAAAGATCAAGTGACCATAGGTGTGTGGGTTCATTTCTGGATCTTCAATTCTATTCCACTGATCTTCCTGCCTGTCTCTGTACCAATACCATGTAGTTTTTATCACTACTGCTCTGTAGTATAGTTTGAGGTCAGAGATGGTGATTCCCCCAGAAGTTCTTTTATTGTTGAGAATGGTTCTCGCTATCCTGGGTTTTTTGTTATTCCAAATGAATTTGCAAATTGCTCTTTCTATCTCTATGAAGAATTGACTTGGAATTTTGATGGGGATTGCATTGAACCTGTAGATTGCTTTTGGCAAAATGGCCATTTTTACTAAGTTAATCCTGCCAATCCAGGAGCATGGGAGATCTTTCCATCTTCTGAGATCATCTTCGATTTCCTTCTTCAGAGACTTGAAGTTCTTGTAATACAGATCTTTCACTTGCTTGGTTAGATTCACTTCAAGATATTTTATATCATTTGTGACTATTGTGAAGGGTGTCATTTCCCTAATTTCTTTTTCAGCCTGTTTATCATTTGAGTAGAGGAAGGCTACTTATTTGTTTGAGTTGATTTTATATCCAGCCACTTTGCTGAAGTTGTTTATCAGGTTTAGGAGTTCTCTGGTGGACATTTTAGGGTCACTTAAGTATATATATCATCTTCAAATAGTGAAATTTTGACTTCTTTTTTTCCTATTTGTATCCCTTTGACTTCCTTTTATTGTCTAATTGCTCTAGCTAGGACTTCCAGTACTATATTGAATAGGTAGGGTGAAAGTGGGCAGCCTTGTCTAGTCCCTGATCTTGGTGGTATTGCTTCAAGATTCTCTCCATTTAGTTTGATGTTAGCTACTGGCTTGCTGTATATTGCTTTTACTATGTTTAGGTATATGCCTTGAATTCCTAATCTTTCCAAGACTTTTATCATGAAGAGATGTTGAATTTTGTCAAATGCTTTCTTGGCAGCTAGTGAGATGATCATGTGGTTTTTTTCTTTGAGTCTATTTATGAAGTGGATTACATTGATGGATTTTTGAATATTGAACCATCCCTGCATTCCTGGAATAAAGCCTACTTGATCATGATGGATGATTGTTTTGATGTGTTCTTGGATTCGGTTTGCGAGCATTTTTTTGAATATTTTTGCATCAATATTCATAAGTGAGATTGGTCTGTAGTTCTCTTTCTTTGTTGGGTCTTTGTGAGGTTTAGGTATAAGCGTAATTGTAGCTTCATAGAATGAATTGGGTAGTGTTCCTTCTGTTTCTATTCTGTGGAATAGTTTGAAGAGAATTGGTATTAGGTCTTCCTTGAAGGTCTGATAGAATTCTGCACTAAAACCATCTGGTCCCGGACTTTTTTTGGTGGGGACGCTTTTAATGACTGCTTCTATTTCTTTAGGGGTTATGCAACCATTTAGATAGTTTATCTGCTCCTTGTTTAACTTTGGTACCTGGTATCTGTCTAGAAAATTGTCCATTTCATTCAGATTTTCCAATTTTGTTGAGTATAGGCCTTTGTAGTAGGATCAGATGATTTTTTTAAATTTGTTCAGTTTCTGTTGTTTTTAATTTCCACGGTTTCTGTTGTTATATCTCCCTTTTCAGTTCTGATTTTATTAATTTGATACTGTCTCTGTGCCCTTTGATTAGTCTGGCTAAGGGTTTATCTATCTTGTTGATTTTCTCAAAGAACCAGCTCTTGGTTTTGTTGATATTTTGTATAGTTCTTTTTGTTTCTACTCGGTTGATTTCAGCTCTGAGTTTGATTATTTCCTACCGTCTACTCCTCTTGGGAATATTAGCTTCTTTTTGTTCTAAATCTTTCAGGTGTGCTGTCAAGTTGTTAGTGTATATGCTCTCCAGTTTTTTTGTTTTTTTTTTTTTTTTTTTTTTTTTCTTGTAAGCACTTAGAGCTATGAGTTTTCCTCTCAGTACTGCTTTCATGGAGTCTCACAAGTTTTGGTATGATGTGTCCTCCTTTTTATTAAATTCTAAAAAGTCTTTAATTTCTTTCTTTACTTCTTCCTTGACCAAGTCATCATTGAGTAGAGTGTTGTTCGGTTCCCACGTGTATGTGGGCTTTCCATTGTTTTTGTTGTTATTAAAGACCAGCCTTAGTCCATGGTGGTCTGATAGGGAACACAGGATTATTTCAATCTTTTTCTATCTGTTGAGGCCTGTTTTGTGACCAATTATATGGTCTATTTTGGAGAAGGTACCATGAGGTACTGAGAAAAAGGTATATTCTTTTGTTTTAGGATGAAATGTTCTACAGATATCAGTTAAATCCATTTGGTTCATAACTTCTGTTAGTTTCATTGTGTCTCGGTTTAGTTTTTGTTTCCATGATCTGTCCATTGCTGAGAGTAGGGTGTTGAAATCTATTATTGTGTTAGATGCATGTATTCTTTGAGCTTTAGTAAAGTTTCTTTTATGTATGTGGGTGCCCTTGCATTTGGGGCATATATGTTCAGAATTGAGAGTTCTTCCTGGTACATTTTTCCTTTGATGAGTATGTAGTGTCCTTCCTTATCTTTTTTGATTACTTCTGGTTAAAAATCAATTTTATTTGATATTAGAATGGCTACTCCAGCTTGTTTCTTGGGAACACTTGCTTGGAAGATTATTTTCCATCCTTTTACTCTGAGGTAGTGTCTGTTTTTGTCACAGAGGTGCATTTCCTGTATGCAGCAAAATGCTGGGTCCTGTTTTTGTACCCAGTCTGATAGTCTACGTCTTTTTATTGGAGAACTGAGTTCATTGATATTAAGAGATATTAAGGAAAATGATTGTTACTTCCTGTTTTTTTGTTATTAGAGGTGGAATTATGTTTGTGTAACTATCTTCTTTTGGGGTTGTTGGAAGACTACTTTCTTGCTTTTTCTAGGTTGTAGTTTCCCTCCTTGTGTTGGAGTTTTCCATCCATTATTCTTTGAAGTGCTGGATTTGTGGGAAGATATTGTGTAAATTTGGTTTTGTCATAGAATATCTTGGTTTCTCCATCAATAGTGATTGAGAGTTTTGCTGGGTATAGTAGTCTGGGCTAGCATTTGTGATCTTTTAGGGTCTGTATAATATCAGTCCAGGATCTTCTGCCTTTTATAGTCTCTGGTGAGAAGTCTGGTGTAATTCTTATGAGTCTGCCTTTATATGTTACTTTGCCTTTTTCTCTTACTGCTTTTAGTATCTTCTCTTTGTTTTGTATATTTGATGCTTTGATTATTATGTGATGGGAGGTATTTCTTTTTTGGTCTAGTCTATTTGGGGTTCTGTAGGCTTCTTGTATACTTAAGGACATCTCTTTCTTTAGGTTAGGGAAGTTTTCCACTATAATTTTGTTGAAGATATTTACTGGCCCTTTAAGTTGGGAGTCTTCACTCTCATCTATACCTATTATCCTTAGGTTTGGTCTTCTCATTGTGTCCTGGATTTCCTAGTTGTTTTGGGTTAGGAGCTTTTTGCATTTCACAATTTCTTTAACCATTGTGTCTATGTTTTCCATGGTATCTTCTGCTCATGAGATTCTCTCTTCCATCTCTTGTATTCTGTTGGTGATGCTTGCGTCTATGACTCCTGATTTTTTTCCTAGGTTTTCTACCTCCAGGGTAGTCTCCCTTTGAGATTTCTTTATTGTTTCTACTTCCATTTTTAGATCCTGGATGGTTTTGTGTAATTCCTTCACCCGTTTGGTTGTGTTTTCTTGCATTTCTTTAAGGGCTTCTACCTTTTAACCTGTGTTCTCATCAAATTCTTTGAGAGTGTTGTTTATGTCCCTTTTAAAGTCCTCTATCATCATCATGAGAAGTGATTTTAATTCTGAATCCTGCTTTTCCGGTGTGATGTGGTGTTCAGGACTTGCTATGGTGGGAGAACTGGGTTATGGTGATGCCATGTAACTTTGGTTTCTGTTGTTTACATTCTTATGCTTGCCTTTCGCCAGTTGGTTAGCTCTAGTGCTACCTGCACTCACTGACTGGAGCCTGCGTTTCCAGTTATCTTGGTTGTGTCAGAACTCCTCGGGGTCTGGATGTCTCTGTGATCCTGAGCTCCAGCTGTTCTGGGTACTGTGGCTCCTCTAGGATGCCTCAGGATATGGTGTCCCCTGCTCTGAGGTCAGTGGCCTCTCTAGGATGTCTCTGGATGTGGTTTCTGCAGCTCTGAGGGCAGTGGCCTCTCAAGGATATCTGCAACTCTGAGGGCAGTGGCCGCTCTGGGATGCCTCCTGACTTGGTTTCCACAGGGGAGCAGATCAGCTGGGTGTCTGCTCCAGTCACTGCAGCTCTGTGAGCCATGGCCTCTCTATGATCCCTCCGGATGCAGCTTCCACAGGGGAGCAGATCAGCTGAGCGTCCCCTCTAGTCACCGGGATCTGGGCGAGGGCTAGAATAAATTTCAAGCAATACAGAACAAAAAATAAATTTACAGTAGTCTCAGTATACAGTTAATAGGAATAAAAACCAATCTTATTAGTAAATTACTAACAATTGAAGAATTGTATCTTTGATGAGCACTACATAAACACACAATTAAAATACTATGTGCAAGTAAGATATTTTTCAAAAAATCCTTAATACACTATATTCAATCAATAAAATACTTCTTTGTTTTCAAGGGGCATTTAGTTTGTGGTTGTAGTAATCCTTAAAGATAAGACTGTGTTTGTGTTGCCATGGATATTCACAACAGTACATTGCCAGCCAAGCTCATTTTTCCAGTGTTAACGACTTCCTTCTATTTGAGTTTTAACAGAAATACATGACATAATACATTGTGCTTGTGCACAGTTTTGCCCTAACAAAGACCATTTCCTTTCTTTTATAGCCACAGAGCGGTAAGACAGCTGACCAAATAACCTAACTAACTAAAAGAAAAGTCATTTTATTACTAATTAAAGAATCTTATCTACTTTCATAGCCCCCAGCTACTCCTGTTCAATCACCGTGAAGAATGCCACATTCTGTCAAATGACAACTCCAGTAAGAATTCATAGTCCAGGAAGCCTAGCAAGAGAACGTCTCAGATCAGCCCTGGCTTAGTAATTGCTACTTAGTACTATGACTGAGTCTCCCTACTTCAGAGATCAGCCTTGTTCCCATTTTTACAAAAAGTATGTATTGTATACATCTAAAGGCAAGATATAGATAGATGCAGAAATTATTTTTATTTCACATATGTGTGAAAATACTCAATTATTGAAGCTATATGGATAAGAATCTGATTTCTATGTGAGGAAGGCAGGGGGAAATGTGAAGATAAAATTCTCCACAGTTCAAAACAGCATCTAGGTAAGACTTCTTCTGACATTGTGTAATTACATGAACATGCTGTCCCCTCCCCTGAATACTATCAAGACTTATCTTTGGGTTGTTTAAGTTCATTGGATCTAAACAAAGATTAATTGCTCTCAATTGTTTAAAAGTATTTCACAGATTTTATTTCTCTTTAAATCAAAATGCTTTAAATTAGTTTAAGAGATAAATGAGTAATTTACAGAAAAAATTATTTGTTATCCCTAATGATAAAAATACTGGGATTCTCTCCCTTCCCCTCTAATTATCTAATAGCTATAAAATTCTGTGTAGGATATGGAACAATGTGAAACACTTCCAAGAATAGTTTTTTGTTTTTGTTTTTTTGGGTTTTTTGTCTTTGTTTTTTGTTTTTAGGGTTTCTTGGTTTTTTTATTGGATATTTTCTTAATTTACATTTCAAATGTTATGCCCTGTCCAGGTGCCCCCTACAGAAATCTCCTATCCCATTCCCCCTCCCCCTGCCTCTATGAGGTTGTTTCCTTAACCCACCTCCCCATTTCCTCCTTCCAGCCCTGGCATTCCCCTACCCTGGGGCATCGAACCCCCACAGGACCAAAGGCAGCTCCTCCCACTGATGTCCAACAAGGCCATCCTTTGACACATATACAGCCAGAGTCATGGGTCCCTCCATATGTACTCTTTGGGTGGTGGTCCAGTCTCCTGGAGCTCCGGGGAGGTCTGGCCAGATGACAATGTTGCTCCCACCATGGGGCTGCAACCTCTCTCAGCTCCTTCAGTCCCTTCTCCAACTCCTCCATAAGGGACCCCACACTCAGTTCAATGGTTGGTGGTGAGCATCCGCCTATTTTTCAGGTTCTAGCAGAGCCTCTCAGGAGACAGCTATATCAGGCTCCTGTCAGCAAGCACTTCCCAGCATCCACAATAGTGTCTGAGTTTGATGACTGTATATGGGATGAATCCCCAGATGGGGCAATCTATGGATGGCCTTTCTTTTCATCTCTGCTCAGTACTTTGTCTTCATATTTCCTCCTGTGAGTATTTTGTTCCCCCTTCTAAGGAGAACTGAAGCACCCACACTTTGATCATCCTTCTTCCTGAGCTTGATATGGTCTGTGAGTTGTATCTTGAGTATTCCAAATTTTGGGGCTAATATCCACTTATCAGTGAGTGCATACCATGTGTGTTCTTTTGTGACTAGGCTACCTCACTCAGGATGATATTTCAAGTTTCATCCATTTGCCTGAAAATTTCATGAAGTCATTGTTTTTAATAGCTGACTAGTACCCAATTGTGTAAATATACCACATTTTCTGTATCCATTCCTCTGTTGAGGAACATCTGAGTTGTTTCCAGCTTCTAGATATTATAAATATAGCTGCTATAAACATAGTGGAGCATGTGTCCTTATTACTTGTTGGAGCATCTTTTGGGTTTATGCCCAGGAGTGGTATGGCTGGGTCCTCATGTAATACTATGTCCAATATTCTGAGGACCTACCAGACTGATTTGCATAGTGGTTGTACCAGCTTGCAATCCTACCATCAATGGAGGGGTATTCCCCTTTCTCTACTACATCCTCATCAGCATCTGCTGTCACCTGAATTTTTGATCTTAGCCATTCTGACTGGTGTGAGGTGGAATCTCAGGGGTGTTTTGATTTGCATTTCCCTGATGACTAAGGATGTTAAACATTTCTTCAGGTGCTTCTTGGTCATTCAAGTTTCCTCAGTTAAGAATTCTCTGTTTAGTTCTGTTCCTCATTTTTAATGGGGTTATTTGGTTTTCTGGAATCTAACTTCTTAAGTTCTTTGTATATATTGGATAGTCCTCTATCCAATATAGAATTGGAAAGATCTTTCCCCAATCTGTTGGTTGCCATTTTGTTCTATTGACAGTGCCCTTTGCCTTACAGAAGCTTTGCAATTTTATGATGTCCCATTTGTTGATTCTTGATCTTAGAGCATAAGCCATTGGTGTTCTATTCAGGAAATGTTTCCCTGTGCCCATGTATTTGAGGCTCTTCCCCACTTTCTCTTCTATTAAGTTCAGTGTATCTTCTTTGTTCCTGCCAGCAGTCTATTTCCTTGTCCTTGGCCGATGTCAGATTTCTGCCAACCAATGCAACTCTTAAAAGAACAACATTTACTGGGGCTGCCTTACAGGTTCAGAGATCCAATCCATTATTATCAAGGGAAAGCATGGCAGCAGCATCCAGTCTGCATGGTGCAGGAGAAGTTGAGAGGTCTCCATCTTTATCTGCAGGCCTCTAAGAGAAGACTGGCTTTCAGGCAGCTAGGACAAGGATCTTAAAAAGCCCATGTCAACAGTGACACATCTACTCCAACCAGGCCACACCTCCAAATAGTGCCACTCCCTGGGCCAACAACATACAAACTATCACAATCCATTATATACATCTATGGAAATGTCACAATGAAACCCATATTATATAGAATTAATATATGTTAATAAAAACAGAAGAAAAGAAAGTAAGAAATGATGATAGAGATTTTGGTTAGTTGTGATGTTTTTAAGTATTAAGTATTAAATAAGAATTAGAAAAAATGATATCTCTACTATGATAACAAAAGACTAATATAATAAAGATAATGTATGAATATGCATATTAGCATACTTTAAGTGCACACACCCACATTGGGAGCTTGTGAGAGCTGACCATTCACAGGAGAGCGTCTCCAGTCTACTATGTCAGCATTGCTTGTTGGGGGCCGACTTTTAGCAGAAAGCGGCTATCAGCTTTGCAGCCATCTTGAGCCATATACCCTGACATGAGACTTGGATTACAATAGCCTACAACAGCTGAGCACACTCTGATAATCTTGGTTTAGATACCTTGGGTGTGTGAGATTAAAGGTGTGTAATTTAAGAGAGTGACTTAGAAGTGTAGAGATCAGATTTAGAGACAAGACCTAAGGGCATGATTAGTGTGACTTAGAGGTGTGGCTTAGAAGTGAGACATAAAAGGCAGAGGCAGATGGTAGAGAATCAGACACTTTTAGGAGACACTTCAGAGAGTACAACTCGGAGTACAACTTGGAGTAGGAATTAGGCATTAGGTAGCAGGCACTTGGAAGAAAACTTGGAAGAAGTAACTTGGAACTTGGAGGCACTAGGAACTAGGGACTAGGAACTTAGGACTTGGGACTTGGGAAGAAGAAGAGAGACTGAAGAATAAACGGGATTGAAACACACACTCTGTCTGGTCTCCATTCTTCAAGACCGCCCTCACTTTCTCTCTTGCTGAACCCCGACCCTCGGACCGGAGCCGCAGCTTGGACCGGGATACAGTGGCCGCCAAACGCCGGGCAGCCCGGGCATCAACATTTTGCTCGGCTCCGACATTTTTTGGCCGCCCGAACATGGGACTAGTGCGGTTCCCAACAACTGCTTGTGCCAGACACTGTGCAGAAATCTTCTGATAGAGGAAATAAGAACAACCGAGAGTCTATGCTCCTGGGACCACCTTGTTTAGCCAGCTAAACAATGGCCATGATATAATACAACTACTAATTGGAGAAGAACATAAAGAGAAGGATTTGGAGGAGACAAGAGGAGCAGTAGAGGGGAGGGTGCATATAGACTTTTATATGATAGAGTTGAGGTTAAAGATAATGCAAATATATATATATATATATATATATATATATATATATATATATATATATATTTTAAGGAATGGCAATATCATAGGCCACAGCAACAAAATGAGTTTGGGTTTGAGAATGAGACATATTATTCACATGCGTATAAATACACACATTTTCAGTTTTCTAAGAAAAACAACAGTACAAATAAAAATAAATAAATAAAAATAAATAAATCATTTGAAAAAAATAATTTACAGAAATGAACTTGTTTCAGCACAGCCTGCAGCTGTTAGGAAATGATAGGGCTTCATCGCTTTTGCTTTGGCAGTACAAAATCTAAATTGTAGAGAAGCCTATGTGTCCAAAAAATATTGACCTCCTTCACCCAAATTCCACAAAATTCTTCAGGTATGACACACACATGTCTAAACATCGCTCACAGCTAGATTAAGATTCTGGTGCTTAGAACTAAACAACATAGCAGCTGATTGAAACTTGGACTGAGAAAAGAGAACCTACATAGTCTGGTAAGAGCTGCTTAGCTGAGAAAAGTCATAAGCTTCAAGCACCACTGCCGCCTCCTAACTAGAGATAATCTACTACAGAACTGTCTGTTTAGGGAACCAGGATCTTTCAGGGGAAATGAGATGCTGACACTGAACTCCCCTTTCTAGATCTTTTCTTTTTTTATTGAATATTTTATTTACATTTCAGATGTGATCCCCTTTCTCCATTCCCCCCCACCCACCCAGGAACTCACTATATCCCATTCCCCCTCCTCCTGCTCCTATGAAGATGTGCCCCCACCCACCTGCCCACTCCCACCTCCCCACCCACGAGTTCCCCCACACTGGGGTATCCAGCCTTCACTGGATCAAGGACTTCCTCTCCCGCCTATGCTTGACACTGTCATCCTCCCTTACATATACAGTTAAAGCCATGGGTCCCTCCCCATGTGCTCCCAGGCCGGTGGTTTCAACCCTGGAAGCTCTGGTTGGTTGGTATTGTTGCTCTCCCCATGGGGCCCCGCAAACCCTTTCAGCTCCTTCAGTCTTCTCTCTTACTCCTCCATTGGGAACCTCATGATCAGTTCAATGGTTAACTGTGAGCATCCATATATTTCAGGCTCTGGCAGACCTCTAAGCAGACAGCTATATCAGGCTTCTGTTAGCATGCACTTCCTGGCATCCACATCAGTGACTACCTTTGGTGACTGCACAAGGGATGGATACCCAGGTAGAACAGTCTGAATATGAATTATATAATATTTCATTGTGTAAATATACCACATTTTCTGTATTCATTCCTCTGTTGAAGGACATCTGGGTTCTTTCCAGCTTCTGGCTATTATAAATAAGGCTTCTATGAACATAGTGGAGCATATGTCCTTGTTATATGCTGGAGCATCTTCTGGGTATATGCCCAAGAGTGGTATAGCTGGGTCCTCAGGTAATTCTATGTCCAATTTTCTAAAGAACCACTGTTAGGAGCCATGCTGCGTTTGCTGAAGTAGCTATACGCTTGCCATTATAAGATGGCGCTGGCTTCCTGTTCCTGGTTCTTCTTGGCCTTGGTGTCTGCAGCTGTGCGCACGCGTAGGCGCGAATTTTCCCGCTGATAGTACTATCAGTGGATATGTAAATGAGACCCCAGTCTGTAAGCCAATGAGGACAGATCATGTCTCTTTGATAGTATATAAGTCAGTACATTCTGGGGCTTGGGGTCCTTCCTTTGTTCTCCATCTTGCATCCTTCTAACTAAAAGAGCTGTAACAATAAAAGACGCTGTCAGAAGAATCTTGAGTGTGACGTGCTCCTTATCGGCGAGGTAGCGTGTCGCAAACCACCAGAATGATTTCCAGAGTGGTTGTACCAGCTTGCAATCCCACCAACAATGGAGGAGTGTTCCTCTTTCTCCACATCCTTGCTATATAGCTAGCTAGCATCTGCTATCACCTGAGTGTTTGATCTTAGCCATTCTGACTGGTGTGAGGTAGAATCTCAGGATTGTTTTGATTTGCATTTCCCTGATGACTAAGCTGTACAACAGACCTCTTAGCATGACATTACAATCACCAGACCTTTTCTTTTGTTTCTCTGAAAGTTACTCTGAGTGAGCTTGCTGTCATAATTGTGAAGTTTTTCCATAATTCATTCATAATCCTAACATGATGACCAAGTGACATCAAAATGTCCTGGCTTTGAGGACAGAAAGCCTGAAACAGAGAGACCATTAGAATGGGAAACATAGGCTAGATAATATTAGTTATGAAATAACTAATAATATTAGTTATGAAAGTAATGTAGAATAAATAAGAAGCAAGTCCTTTTTATTCTCAACTAAGGTCAGTAGCATGTTTTTGTCCACAAGAGGAAGCCTGTTCAAATATTGAAGCATTTGGAATACAGGCCACTTAATCAAGTTCATTAAGTATCATTGTGTAAATATGCCAATATCATCATACATATTGCTGCTCCTGCTTTATTATAAACTAGCTATAGATCAAAGAGAGAGGAAAGCTCCACTCTTCAAAGTACCTAAATGTTCACAACAGAGAATAGAGATTTCACTGCAGTCTTGAACAATCTGAAATATATATATATATATATATATATATATATATATATATATATATATATCTTAATCAGAAACATGAATTCAGCCTTGAAATATGGGAAGAATTCAAAGAAGAGAGTTGATGAACATTCCAGATGAGGCACATCACTAGAATAAAACCAGGGGAGTAGAAAAATCAAGACATATCTTAAGAAAAATGAACAGGACAGCTTAACTCAAGCAGAAAGACTATTGAGAGAGTAATTTTGAACAAGAAGTGAAAGGGGTCAAGTACAGCAGTACAAGGCCTTGAATGCTACCGTTTGAAGGCTGAGAGCCACCCCCACCAAAGGGGATGCAGTTGAGAAAAGTCATCTGATAATATACACAAACTGATTCCAAAATGACAGGAAGGACAGACGGAGCTCCTGTGGAGGATATGACCACCAACTTGTCCAACACAACTCAAGAGAGGCACCAAGTAGAAGGCAATAGACAAACCTGGAGAAAAGGGGTGTTAACAAGGCTGAGAACAGGATCCAATGAAGGCTCTCTGTGACTTTTGTACCAGTCAGTATTCTCCACACCAAGCTCCATAGCACTGGCCCTCTCCACACACTCTGAACATTTGCCAAGAACCAAAATTTATCATAAATATTAATGTTTTCTTTCTAGCAAGTTTCAGAGCATTGGAGTTACCCCAATCTTCAACAATTTCCTTCTCAAATATAAAGCAGACCTGTTGATGAAAACTACTCAGTCCACATAGACTTTCCATAATTGATTTACCCATATTTGGAAAAGACATTTAATTGGAAAATATTATTTATAAAAGAGTTAAATAAACAAAGAAGTGTGTGGCGAAGGTGGGCCAACCCTCCTCCAGAGGAAGCACTAGACCTGGGATTAAATGTTCACCACTAATTGGACTTGGTGGGTTCTTTTTCTTTTCTTTGTCCTTTTCTTTATTTTTTAAGATTATAACTACATCATTTCCCTCATCCCATTTCTCTAAACCAGTGATTCTTAATTTTCCTAATGCTTAGACCCTTTAATACAGTGGTGACTGCAACCATAAAATTATTTTTATTGCTACTTTGTAACTATAATTTTGACACTGTTATGAATTGTAATGTAATTTTTTTTAAATTAAGGTCTACCAAAGGAGTCATGACCCACAAGTTGATAACTACTATTCTAAACAATTTCTTATGCCACTTCTTTCTCTTTCAAATTCTTGACCTCTCTTTTTCATTAATTGTTAGACATACATTTTCCTAAATACATAAATACAATTTTTGCTCATCATTAATTGTGTGTGTATATATATATTTTCAAATAAAAAAATACGATGTACTCAATCTGCATAATATTGCTTTTGAAGGAAAGGAAATTTTTTGTGTAGCCCTGGTTGTCCTAGAACTCGATCTATAGACCAGACTCAAGAGATCCACCTGCCTTCACCTATTGTATGCATTCTTTATAGTTCTTTCCCATCTGACTCAGATCAGTTATATAATCTGCATTGGGCAATGAGATATTAGCAAAAGAGATTTAGAAAGATCTAATGATCATGGGAACATATTGGGACATATGAAATACATGACAAAACATTGCAGGAATATATGAGCACCACAGAGAGGAGGAGAGCTGAGTTCAGAAGATGTTAGCACAGAACAACCTATACCTAGTCAGCCTCAAGTATGCATTATCCCAGGGACAATCAACAGATAGTTTCTCTCAGCTGACCACAGACTCATGAGAACTCTACCTAAGACAAGAACCATTCACACAACACATAGACTAGGGAGCAGCAGATTTAAATGCCTAGGTCTGTTTGTGTTCCTACAATTAAAGAATTGGTTGTATTTCATTATGTGGCAATAGATAAAAGAACCACAAAGTATGAATATTCTCAGTATTTCAAGGGAGAGTTTTAAACCTAAAATGTCCAGAAAAATTATTAGTTGAGATCAAAAGGTTTAGTAGTTTGAATATGTTTGGCTCAGGGAATGGCACAGTTATGTGTGGCCTTGATGGAGTGTGTGTGGCCTTTTTTGAGGAAATCTGTCACTGTGGGGGTGAGCAATGAGACCCTTCTCCTAACCACATGGGAGCCAGTCTTCTCCTAGCAGCCATCAGATGAAGATGTATAACTCTTAACTCCTCCTGCATCATGCCTGCCTGGACGTGCCATGCTCCTACCTTGATAATGGATTGATTCTCTGAACCTGTAAGCTAGCCCCAGTTAAATGTAGTCCTCATAAGAGTTGCCTTGATCATGGTGTCTGATCACAGCAGTAAAACCCTCACTAAGACAAAAGGCAAGAAAAGAAACATTTCATAAATATAAGAGTACACACTCATTTTTTTCTCATGGACCTGTTTCTCCACAAGAAATTACTTGAGAGTGTTTTCTAGAGAAATTGGTTCAAAACAAAGATGAAAAAGATGCTGCATCTGGAAAACACTGGATACAATGCAGAATCTTCCAGAATAAAAGCCATGCAGTAGGTCAAAGGTGATAGCAAATGCATGTACACTGTCACCTATGATAAACAAATATAAAGCACAGCTATGAGAAAGCTGCATGGAGTGCTCTGAGCCCAGGCTAGACACATCCTTAGTGGCACTTTCAGACAATAGTTAAAATAGACATATAGAAATTAAAAGCCAATCCATAGCATTCTTTGCTATTTATAACCAGCTTTCTCCTAACCTAGTGGGATGGGGAGTACTGCTCGTTATAATTTTAACTCTATAGTTCATGTAAAAAAAAATTCCGGCCAGCTCTATTCTCAACCTCACTCATTCATTTTGGCTTTGTCCAAAATCATGCCATTTGGGAGAAAAACTACAGAGTCTCAAAAGACTTATTTAGACCAAATTTCATCAAAACCAGGAATATATAATCATTCATGCCTCGGTCCTACTTAGAAGGGGGAACAAAATAATCATGAGAGGTAGAGGGTAGGTAGGACTTGGGAGGAAGAGAGAAGAGGGAGAAAAAAGAGGGGGCAGGATCAGGCATGGGAAAAGACAGGGGAGATGTACAGAGGGTCAGAAAATTGAACAGAGGTATGTAGCAATGGGGAATGCGGAACTGGGGGCAGCCAACAGAAAGTCCCAGATGCCAGGAAAGAAAAAGGCTCTCAGAACCCCATGAGGATGACATTAGCTGAAATACCCAACCTGTAGAGACCACATCTAGAGATTAGGCACGGCCCCTGGATGAGGGATGGGACCACCCACCTTTCTTAAGATGTTAACCCAGAATTGCTCCTCTCTAAAGAAAACACATAGACAAAGAGTGGAGCAGAGACTGAAGGAAAGGCCATCCAGAGACCGCCCCACCTGGAGATCCATCCCATACACAGCCACGAAAGCCTGACACTATTGCTGATGCCAAGAAGTGCTAGCTGAGAGAAGCCTGATATGGATGTCTCCTGAGGAGCTCTACCAGTGCCTTAACGATACAGATGCAGATGCTTGCAGCAAACCATCAGACGGAGCAGGGGGACCCCAATGGAGGAGTTAGGGGAAGGATTGAAGGAGCTGAAGGGGTTTGCAACCCCATAGGAAGAACAGCAATATCAACCAACCAGATGCCCCAGAGCTCCCAGACTAAACCACCAACCAAAGAATACACATGGAGGGACCCGTGGCTCCAGCTGCATATATAGCAGAGGATGGCCATGTCTGGCATCAAAGGGAGGGGAGGTTTGATGCCCCAACATAGGGAAATGCTAGGGAGGTGGGTAGGTGGAGGAGCACCTTCACTGAGGTAGGGAGGAGGGGTGATGGAATAGGGAGTTTTCTGAGAGGAAACTGGAAAGGAGGCTAACATTTGAAATGTAAATAAAATAACCAATAAAAATTATAAAAAAAAAGAATTACATCAAATAATATTGCTATAAAAAATATAAACATGTTCATTTTGAATCATAAAAGAAACTGTAATTTTAACCTTGGCTATCCAGAGAGAAAGCAGATAAGAGTCATAAGTTGATATTTAATGAAACATAAGATCTCAAAGAATTGCATATGTAGTGGCTTGAATAAGTCTGGCTTGTATAAATTCATATATTTGAATCTTTGGCTCCTAGTTGGGAAGGATTATGAAGTATTGGTAAAGGAAGTATGCCTTTGGTGGAATTTGAGTCTTCAAAGACCCATATAAGACCCAGTCTGTCTGTCGTATGTATGTATGTATGTATGTATGTATGTATGTATGTTTATATGTATGTTTATATGTATGTATGCAAGCATGTCTCTGTCTCTCTGTCTCTATCTCTGTGTGTCTCTCTATGACTCTCTCTCTCTCTCTCTCTCTCTCTCTCTCTCTCTCTCTCTCTCTCTCTCTCTCTCCTGCTGCTCCTGCTGCTCCTGCTGCTCCTGCCTGTAAACACGAATGCAGTACTCTCAAGATGACAATGGACTAGAACTCTGAAACTGTAAGCAAGCCCACAACTGAATACTTTCTTCTATGAGTTGCCTCAGTCATGGTATCTCTTCACAGCAATAGAACTGTAAATAAGACAGCATATAACTACATGGTTTTTATTTCTTCTCACTTACAATCTCAAATCTACAGCTGTCTTGCCAATCTAAGTTATACTATTTAAAAGCTGCCATGCACCTCCTCCACAGCCGTTGTTCCTCTTCTCTCCCGGAAACCACACATATTTAGAACCATTAGCAGCCTCGGTGTCTCACTCTTGTTTTCTCACTCCCAATTTATCCTCCCAACGTTTTAATTTGCTGGCATTTCAGCACTCAATGAACTTGTCCTTGCAAATATGAAGGAAGACAGGAAAGTCTCTAAAACCACTGTATACTTTGCAGTACTCTCCCTATTTCAACTCATAGGCTACACTCAATAACTCTTTTCCATGTTTTCAAGATTCTTAGCCTTTCTGTTTCCCTTGCAGAAACATTCTCATCTGACAGGTTCCTACTGGTATTTCTAAGTTGAGTACTACAAATCCAAGTAGCTCTTGTACACAAGTTATTTCCTTCATACATACAGTGGATGATAGGAAACTCCAAATTGATGTCATGACATTTGATTCTATTTTCTAACTGTGTGTCAAGGCTTGGAAGCCAGATAAGTGCCAACTTTCTATTAAACAGGGAATAGAGATTTTAAGCTGTCAGCCTACTTGCCATGTGCATGTGCACACACACACACATATACACACACAGATAGATAGGTAGGTAGATAGATAGATAGATAGATAGATAGATAGATAGATAGATAGATAGATAGATAGATAAATAGATAGATAGATAGATAGATAGATAGAATAGATAGATAGATCTATAGAGTCCTGCTTCTATCCATTTCTTTTGTGTGTGGTGTTTTTTTTTATTGCTATGCATTTTATTGCTATGAAGAGACTCCATGACCAAGGCAATTCTTACAAAGAACAACATTTAATTGGAGTTGGTTTACATTTCAGAGGTTCAGTTCTTTATCATTATGGAGGGAAGCATGGTAGTATCCAGGCAGACATGGTGCTGGAGAACCCCAGAGCTCTACATCTTGATCCAAAGGCAGCCAAGAGGAGACTCTCTTCTATACTGGGTGGAGCTTGTGCATAGGATTTCAAAGCCCACCCCCAGATTGACACACTTCCTCCAACAAGGCCACACCTCCTAATAGTGCCACTTCCCACGGGCCAAGCATATTCAAACCACCACACGTGGGCATAAGAATCCTATAGAGAAGTAGGCTAAAATTCTCATTGTTATAACCTTAGCTAAAGGATGTTCTAGCTAAAATAATATTCATAAACAATAGAAGGTAATATGGAGATGGCTTATAGTATAAAGGAAAAAAACAAGTGAAATTGTATCAAACATAAGAATTGTGCACTAATATAAACAATACAACATCTCTCACAATAAACTTGTTCTGCTCTTATTTTTTTAAATATATATCAAAAGCAAATCTTTGGAAAGAATATGTTTTGCTTGCCTAAAATAATAATCAAAATACTTTTAGGAACAAAGCCTTTTGGCATCAGTATTATGAAACCTCAATATAATTTTAAAAATCCAGTGGGAAACAGAAACTTTAAATCTCATCTCCAGGCAGAAAATATCTCAACACCTGCAGAAATTCCTGAAGGACTAATCAGAAATCTGATGATGTCGATGCCCCATGCAGCATTATAAAGGAGCCATGTAAACAGCCTGCCAGACCCTACTCTGACTCGTGAATTATGCAGGGTATTAGTGTGAGAAAGTAATTCTTGCTGGAGCTAAATACGAAATCCTGACATCTTGGTAGTTCTACTCATAGGACTGCATGATTTCTACTCCAACCTATACAATGTCAGTCAGGTAACTGTACAGTGAGCACAGCCCACAATCTTCAAGCATGCAGATCCCTAGCTGAATTTTTTTTTTTACTTCTAACTATACAGGTAAACAAAACATGAAATAGATGTGGAGGCGGGAGCATATTAGTCCTGAACCAATCTTTCCTGATAAGTGTGTATAGCCTACCCCCAAATATGTAACTTTTAGCCAGAACTAGTCACATGGCCAATAGGACTGCAGCAGGAAAGACTACTAATAACTACACAGAATATTTAGTTATGAATGTTAGTGACTCTTACAATACCTTTACATCTTCAAATAAAATTGAACAAGAACATGAGATTTCTCATGATGGTAGGAAAGCTAAAGGAGATTATAAAACACCAGCAGCAAAGGCTTATATTTTTTTCCAAACGAATAACATACTCGAAAAATTTATGAGAATTAGACATGACGGATCGCTGGTGTGAAGTGGGGATAAGGAGGAGATTAAATAGAATTGAAAGCATCAAATTACACCCCAAGCTGTCAGGCAGCTCTACCCACTGAACTCAGGTTCCCAGGGGTTCTGTACTGAGACATAAAACTGAGGTTCATAATAACACTGTGCCAACAGAAGGAGAAAGCTGCTGTGCTTGATTCATTCCACAAGCTCAGATTTATGTGGCTTACAATAAACTTCAAAGAGATGTGGGCCAGTGCCTGTTCACTGTCATATAAACACAACTTTGTGTAAACACTTGTCTGGAACACCACCAACCTGTATGGCCCTCATGCACGTTCAACATCGCCACATAGCACAGGAATTTATATCTAAGCCTTTACAAGTGAGGAGGGCTTTGTTCTACTTCGGCAGGATGGTCATGTTTCTGCTTCAGATAGCAGTAGCTTTCTCCATGGGTTGCATGTCAGTATAGATTATTTAAGGGCACTGCAAGCTTCAGCGGGTGGGAGAGCATCCCTTATCATGTACAGCATACTTAAGATTGTGCTATGTATGCTTGCTCATCCCTTGGACAAATGATGATGATTTACAAACGAAACAATGGGACATACATTTAAATGTGACTTTTGATAATACGTGTGCATGAAACCATTTTTCCAAAGAGGCCTTATTCCCGTCACTTGTTTTAAATGTGAGACAAGTTGGGTCCATGCCATATCTCTCCCACAGAATATCTCCAAGAGATACTGAAGATAAAGTAATGCTTAGGCAAGCTGGATTGTTTGAACATTTATAAAGCATAATCTTTGCTCTTCCAATTTAATGAGGGGAGAGAAGACAAAGGGAAAGATAAAAGAAACAGGAAAGGGGAAGTGGGAGGATGCAGGAGAGAGATGAGGACAGAAATCTGTTCTGAACTGTTGATGGCACATTCTGTACTCTTTGGGTCTTGCATATTCACTTTTGTTTCATGACCTTTTCTCTGTTACTTATGGTTTTATCATAAATGGAGGATAAGCCACAATGTTTACATTGGCTGACAAATAAACAGCTCTGACCTCAGTCATTTTATACGTTAAGGAACAGAAGCTCTGAATAATTTATTTTGTCTGGCTCTTGTTTCCTTCCCAGCTTCTTCTATGGAAAAGAATGAGCCACCAGTTTAAGTCATCAACAAATCTCCAAGAAGTTTCACACGTTTAAGAAGATTTGAACCAAAAATGGTCTCGTATGTGAGCTACACCAACACATCCTTCAGTTACTTGACCTTGGTTGGGAATGTTTTGAAGTTACTGTTTTAGTAAAAGAGGTGGCCCATCATTTGAACTCTTCTTAGACACTCTGCTGCAGTAATTCAATGTAGCATCCGATCACAGAGTATTGAATATGAATAAATTGCTAATAGTTTTGCTCTTAGAGTTTACTTTCTTTTGTTTTATTCTTTCTAGAAATGAGTCAAAAAGTTTATGACTAAATATTTAAAAACTAAATTTTACAACAATTCATCTTGGCTTTTTATTATATATTACATACTTATTTGATGTGTATTATGTGTTATAGTTATTTAATAATACTTTAATAGTAGTAGTAACAATAACAATATAAGGCCATTTTTATGCAAGTATATAATTTACTTTGAGCATGTCCTCCAGACCACTGTACCCTCTCTTCTCACACCTTTCCACTGGTCCCCTTTGTTTACCAGTTTCACTTTTCCTTTAAAGTCATCTGTGTGTGTGTGTGTGTGTGTGTGTGTGTGTCTGTCTGTCTGTGGTATGTATGTGGTATGTGTGTATGTGTGCGTGTATGTGGTATGTGTGTTGTATACTGTGTATGTGTATCGTGTGTGTGGTGTGTATGTGTATTGTGCATGTAGGTGGTGTGTGTGTGTGTGTTTGTGTGGTTTTTATGTATCTATCAAGTCTAGGATATACAATATGTAAGAGGAAATATGTGATACTTACCATTCTGAAAGTGACTTAATTCACATAATATAATCATCTCCAGTTGTACCCATTTTTCTGCAAATGCCATAGCTTTATTGGTTTTTGTAGTTGAAAAAAACTTCCATTTTATGTATACAGTACAGTTTTTATCTGTTCCACTAACACCTAAGTTGGTTCCAAAATGTAACTATTATATAAGTACTAACAATAAATATTCTATTTATATTCAAATACTTCTGTTGAATATTGACTTGGACTCTTTTCAATAACAACCAAGAGTTGGTATAGTTGGGCCATATGGTAGGCTTATTTGGAAGTCTGTTTGCTTGTTGAGGAGTCTTCATACTGATTTACAAAGATGACAAAAAAAACCAAAGATGGCAAAAATATGGGTTGGAAAACAGACAACTTTTTCAACAAATAGTATTAACAAAACTGGATAGGCACCCAGAGAAGAGTGAAGCTACATCCCTCTCCCCATCTCTCATCTCTCTATAAAAATGAATGCCAAGTGGATCACTGATGTAAGACCTGACAACTCTGAAACTGTTTGGGTGGAAAAGTGGAGGAAACATTTCAACATATTGCCATTTTCTGAATAAGATTTCAGTTGCTTGGGAATTAAGGACCAAAAATTGACAAATGGAATTTTCTATTATTATTATTATTGTTGTTGTTGTTATATCTTTTTTTTACAGTCCAGTTATTATTCCCCTCCCACTCCCGGTTGGTCCTCTGACAGTTTCTCATCCAATTCCTCCTCCTCCATCTCCAAGAGGATGTCCCCACCTCACCCCACTGCACCAGACCTCCCACTCCCTTGGGAATGGTGCATCTTCTCTCACTGAGGCCAGACCAAGAAGTCCTCTGCTGTATATATGTCAAGGGGCCTCATATTAGCTGGTGTATGCTGCCTGGCTGGTGACTCAGTATCTGAGAGATCTCGGAGGTCCAGGTTAGTTGAGACTGCTGGTCTTCCTATGTGGTCTCCCTCCTCCTCAGCTTCTTCTAGCCTTCCCCTAATTCAACTAAAGGGGTCCTCAGCTTCTGTCCACTGGTTGGATATAAGTATCCGAATAACTCTTTCAGCTGCTTGTTGGGCCTCTTGGAGGATAGCTATGCTGGGCTTCTGTCTGAAAGCACACCATAGCATCAGTAATAGAGTCAGCCCTTGGAGCCTCCCCTTGAGCTGAATCCCAACCTGGGCCAGTTACTGGACCTTCTTTCCCTCAGTCTCTTCTCCATTTTTGTCCCTGCAGTTCTTTTAGACAGGGACAATACTGGGTCAGAGTTTTTGGCTCAGTATATGCCCAAGACTGGTATGGCTCAAGCTCTAAGATCAAGAATTGATAAATAGGACCTCATGAAACTGAAAAGCTTCTGTAAGGCAAAGGACATAGTCAATAGGGCAAATTGGCAACCTACAGATTGTGAAAAATCTTCACTAATCCCTCATCCAATAGAGGGCTAATATCCAAAATGTATAAAGAACTCACCAAGCTAACCCCCAAAAATCCAAACAAACCAATCAAAAAATGGGGTACAGAACTAAACAGAGAATTCAGAACAGAGGAATCTTGAATGGCTGAGGAGCACTTAAAGAAATGCTCAAAGTCTTTAGTGATCAAGGAACTGCAAACCAAAAAGGCCCTGAGATTCCACCTTACACCAATCAGAATGGCTAAGATCAAAAACTCAAGTGACAGCACATGTTGGCAAGAATGTGGAGGAGGAACACTCTTCCATTGCTCATGGGACTGCAAACTGCTACAACCACTCTGGAAATCAATCTGAACGTTCCTCTGAAAATTGGAAATAGATCTCCCTGAAGACAAATGGGATTTTCAATGAAGCCATCTCAACTTTGAATTCTGCCATTCTCACAGACAAATGGCCTTACTACTGTTGCTCTTAGGAAATAATGCAGTGACACTCAGAAGACGGTCTTTACAGTGATACGCCTTTCATATGTACAGAGCAGAATTAATCTGATGCCTTGAAAACAGATAGGCTCCAGCCAATTACATCAAGGTGAGCTATAGTGTAAGTATCTACTCTCTGATCAGCCTCCTGCATCAAACCCTGAGTTTGATGAGAGGGTGCCTCTCAGACACCATTGTGCCTGTCCATCAAATCTTACCACCCTGACAAATGTTCAACTCACTTGAAAAACTGTTCATGAATCAGGGTTTAGTTCAGTCCATACACTCAAGAGTAGTAGAGCAAATGCCTACTATGTACTTGGGCTATTTATAGATTCTCCTTTCCAAATTCTTTTCAAACATCACTTACCCAGCAAAATGACCTCCTTTTTGTGTTCTTGGCCTTAACTAGTGTTGAAAATAGAAAAAGCAATTATCTCCAATAAACCATAAGCCATGAATTCTTAGCCACATAAAGCAAACTAAAAGGAGACATCACTTTTTTAAAGACATTACAACATTTCTATAAATTATTTTCCCTTAAAAAGAGAACTACTAATGCATGCCAAGCTTCCCAAAATGCAGTCAGTGTTAAAAACCCCACTCTTGCTTGCAACCTAAATTTAGTTTCTACGTGTCAGTCCTTCCCTTTTCTCTTCTCCTGCTCATTTTCCTTTCACTAACTTTCTGAAATAGCACAGAGCTCCTGTTTGGAAATTTAGTGCTAAAGGCACAAAACACAGTGAGCCGAGGGCATAATAAAAAGAAGAAAAAAGTGAACAGAGAATGCTGAGTGAGCTGAGTTTGTGAGCTGCAGACATTTAAAAGGAGAAAGGATTGAAAAAAACTAGCACAGCGTGCCATTTAAATGACACAAACACATACACACACACACACACCACACCATACACATACACACATACCACACACACACCACACACACACACACCACACACACACACCACATACACCATTTACACACCATACACATACCACACACCATACACACATACCACACACACACCACATAATACACATATACACACACACCACATACACACCACCTACACACCACACACACACACACACACACACACACACAACTTTAGAGGAGAAGTGAAACTTCGGCAAACAAAGGAGACCAGTGAGAAGAAGAGAGGGTACAGTGGTCTGGGGGACATACTCAAAGTAAATTATATACTTGCATGAAAATGGCCTTATATTATTATGATGATGATATTATTAAATAAGTATAACATATAATACACATATATTTTTCACATATACATGTTTCACAAACACATATTTTTACAAGATTCTCTAGTGAGGAGGTTTCCGTATGACCCAGCAAATTACCCTTAGTGTTTGTTGTCCCTCCCTGTATTTTCTCTCTAACTCACCCCTTCTCTTCCTTTCTGTTTCATCTTCCTGTTCCAGTCTCCACATCCCCAGTCTCTCCAAAACTATACAACAGGAGAAACAATATCCCAACTAGACATATTTTACCACCAAGAGAAACTTCCAGCAACAGGAATGGGTTACACCTAATTGAGTAATTGCCCAAAAGGTCCCATGGAAACATCTGCAAAATTCATACCATTGCCAAGGCTATAAGCTTTCCAACAAATTAGTGGTAAGTACCTATTGCTGAAGACAACACATATCTTATTGAACACAGAGAGGTCAAGCTGATGCCCTCAGAGTCTTCAGCACTACAGGCTAGTGTTTATGGTACTGGAAAATATTGTGCATGCTACCAGTGGAGAAAAGCAACTACCAACTCAGCTACCAACACTGCAATCTATAAAAATGTGCTCCCTCCAGGATACGTCAGTGCAATAGTGGCATAAAGACTGAGAATAATCAGCCACTGTCTGATTGGGTTTAAAGCCTAATCCATGAAATAGAACCCATTCCTGATGTGGCTCGTATGGCCAAGAACCTGAGACTGGATAGGCCGTGATCCTGGGAGAAAACCAAATGCTCTTTTCCTTCTAAAGAAACATAGCAATCAAATGATTCCTGATGACATTCTGCTACACCCATAGATAAGTGCATCACACTCAGCCATTATCAGAGAAGCTTCCTGTTACAATAGATAGGAACTAATACAAAGACCTACAACTAGACAATGTGCAGAGTGAGAGACTTTGGAACACTTAGTCTTAAATGGAATGTCTTCATCAAATCCCTCCTCTGGGGGCTCAGGGAACCCTGTGGAAGAGGACAGAAAGACGGTATAAGAGCCAGATGGGATGGAGGACACAAGACTAATGCATGTATGAACGCTGTGGCAGATACACAGGTTCAATCCAGATGGCATCCCAGAGCTGAAGGAGAGATGTGACATGAGCTCCCATCCCTAAACAAGGACCTATCTCCAAATGGCAACTAGTTGCAAAGGAAAAACTGTTTTTTTCTAAAGGAGTCTCACCAGGAACATGTAAATCACAGTCAAGAGAAGACCTCATGCCCAATTAGTACATGGCCAACACACAATAAAGAGAATAGCATTTTAGTAGATTTTTGTTACACTATGCTTTGTTTGAGCATTTTAATCTTACTCTTAATCTTTTGCTTGTGTATTATGTTTTATGATGTGTTTTTATTATCTCTCTCTCTCTCTCTCTTTCTCTCTCTCTCGTGTGTGTGTGTGTGTGTGTGTGTGTGTGTGTGTGTGTGTGTCTGTGTTGTTTTAATTCTGGCTTGTTTGAGATTTTTGTTTTATTTGCCTTTTACGTTGCTAAACAGAGATAGAAAAAAAGGCATGAAACTGGATGTGTAGAGAAGATCTGAAAAGATATGGGGTAGGGAAATATGGTTAGAATATAGTATGCAAATTGCTTTTAATAAAAAATAAAGAAGATGAGACTGCAGCAGGTCTTAGCTGCAGGCCTGTAACTTCGTCTGCTCTGGAGGCTGATGCAGGGATTCACTGATTCAGAGCCAGGCCAGACGTCAGAGTAAGTCAATGTGCTGTCACCTGACTTCTTTTTGCCTCCCCTTTCCCTCCTCCTTACCTCCTGGTCCTCCTCTTCCTTCTAAACAGTCTGATTCTGCTTTCGTTTCACAGATATGTGATCAACATCAGGTAATGATGTGATGGAATCACACACATAGACAAACAGAATAGACTGAAATGTTTAGGTTCATCATATGGGAGAACATGTGTAGCATTTTCTTCCCCGTTTTCTTTGTTTATTTGTTCGTTTGTTTTGGTTTTTGTTTGTTTTGTCTCCTTCAGAATTAAATCAATGTATCTTCTGGTCTCTTCTTCATAGTTTGTTTTTATAAAATACAAGATAATGTAGGCATCGTAATGAAAGGGGAGGTATTTTCTCTCCCCATTTTGTCCAACCTGTAAATAATTTAATTTTCCCTTATCAATTTCTGTCTGCTAATTCCTTTTGGAATCCAAGGAAATTAAGGCATTGTCTTATGGACCTAAATATCCAGTTAACAGTCTACAGCTTATGATTGGTTGTAAAAGGTTCCCTAACGATAGCTCCACCCCAAACTCTAGAACTGCTGGGTAGGCAAGGAGTTGGGGACTTAAAAGGCTAATGTCTCAGCAAGCCTGCCACTAACACTCTCAAGCAAGCTAACAGTCTCAAAAGCCTGTCCCTGCTCAGTCAAAAATAAACCAAAAGAATAGTTTGGGGTTATAGGCTGGCCACTTTAGGGATAAGCTAGTGACCATAAATACAATTATCTATGCCTTTCTGGTCCAAGGCTAACTACAGCTAAAACTGCATGGATAAAGATGGAGCAGAGACTGAGGGAACAGGCAACCAATGGTTGGTCCAACTTGAGATCCATCCCATTAAAGAGAACCAACCCCTGATACTATTGATGATACTCTGCTATGCTTGGAGACAGCAACCTAGCATAAAGGCCTCCTGAGAGGCTTCATCTAGCAGTGGAGGGAGGCAGATGCAAAGACCCACTGCCAAACATAGGACGGAGCTCGGGAAGTCTTTTGGAAGAGTGAGGGATAAAATTGAGCAAGCTAGAGGGGTCAGGGACATCACAAGAAGATGTATAGAGTCAAGTAACTTGGGACCATGGGGGCTCACAGAGACTGGGCCACCAACCAAAGAACATGCAGAAGCTGGACCTAGGCCCCCTACATATTGGTAGCAAATGTGACAGCTCTGTCTTCATATGGGTCCCCTAACGAGGGGACTGTCTCTGCCTCTGTTCCCTGCCATTAAATCCCCTTCCTCCTATCTGGACTGTTTTGTCGGGCTTCAGTGGGAGAGGATGTGCCTAATCCTGCTGGGACAACATGTCCCAGGGTAGTATGGTACCCAAGGAGGGGCTCCCCCTTCTCTGATGAGAAGAGTGGGCAATGGGAAAAGGAACTTTTAAGGGTGGGACTGAGAGGAGAGAAGGGAAGGGGCTGTAATCAAAATAAAAAGTGAAATAAAAAATAAATTATGAAAAAAAAATAGCAGCTAGCTATCTCCATCCTCAAACATTCTTCCTGAGTTGGGGACTACACTGGACAGCTTTTAACTGACTGCAGAGGTTACATACAGTAGTACTAAGATGGACTTAATAACTTCTTCCATACTTGGCTTGAGGAGGTGGTGTGTACTGTTTGTGACTAAGGCTACTTTTACCCCAGGCAGAAGAAAATTTTTATGCTTACCACAATAAATGCCTCAGTGGACAAGGGCTCAAGGTACCCAGTTCCTTGTTTTCTCTATGTACCTACCTTGACCCTCCCCAGTGTATCTTTCTGTTACTTTACTAAAAGCTCCTGTATCTTCCCCTCTGGTCTCAGTGTCATTGTTTGGGAAGGTGTTCTAGTAGACACATCACTAACCTTAATCTTTCTCACCCAAGGACTGAAATGAATTTTCCAGTTCTCTGAATATCACCTTATGTGGAAAAACATGTCATTACAGATGTAATTCATTTGAGGACACTGAAGTGACAGAGATATCTTCCATCATCCCTGTGTGTCCTATGTTAGTTATCTTCATAAGACAGAGTTAGACACACACACGCACGCAAACACACACACACAATCAATGAGACAACTAAAGCTAGATGATATGCTGCTGGCTTTGAAGACAGAAGAAAGGATCACACAACAAGGAATGCAAGGATGCTACTTCAAAAGCAGGAAAAGTCAAGAAAGCAGGTTCTTCCCTGGAGTCTCCAGAGAAAGCACAGCCAGTACTGTGATGTCAATGTAATAAAATGAATTCAGAATTCTGTGCATTCAGAGCTATAAGCTATACATTAAAACAAAAGTATATTGCCTAGGCTACAAGATTGCTGGAATTTGTTAAAACAGCCACAGGAAACTAATACACAGACCAGATTTAATTAATTTCTTCTTGGTGACAAATCACAATCTATACTGAAGTCATCTCTGACACAGCACTCTGAGTGATTATGAGATGTTTTTCAGTTGAGAATCATGATACTTTGTGACTCTTTCCACATTTAATTTGGTGGAAACAGATTTTCGGTGTGTAATAAAATGTAGGAGCACATCACTATTTGAAATTTTAAACAGTTAAGTGAAAAACTATAGACTTTATGTTTAGAAATATAAATTTTTAAAAATACAGATTAGCCAACTAGCCAATTCAGGCCAGAAAGTTCATGGGCATTTCATGACACAGATAAAAATGAAAGTACCCATATTCCAGGAACCATAAAAGCACAACGACAAAATCCTAACAGGAAAAAAAAAATGCAAGTTAAACCCAGAAAGGAAATCCCAGAAAACCAATATCATATGGAAAGAGTTTTGAAAAGAGACTTTGCATTCAATTATATTACTCTTTTCTAAATGGCTTAACCACAACTCAACAACTGTAAGAAGAATCAAATTTAAAATGAGAAAAGGAATTGAAACCTTCTCTAAATATTTACTAATGCTGATGAGTATATGACAAGATACTCAACATCACTAATTAACTAAATACAAGCCAAAAACCATAAGAAATACCACTTATTTACTAAAAGATGATTGTAAGTTTCTTATTTCCATAAAAGAAAACAAACTATTGGGGAGAAATTGGAATGCTTGTGAATTACAATAGGATGCAAATTTGGACAGCAGATATGGAAAGAATGTAATAGATCTTCAAAATGTTGCCAAGAGACATAGAAAGAACTAAGGATTTAACTATCTCCTTCAGAGTACATGCACACATGCACATACATGCACACATGCACACACATGCACATGTGCACATATAGACACATGCATGCACATGCATACTCACACATTGAAAGCAAAGATTTGGTCAGATAGTTGTCTGTCTACCTATACTCATTTCAGTGTTATTCACGGTAGCCAAAAGGCAAAAATAACTTAAATATTTATCAATGAATGGGTAATATACCAGGGAAATGTGACAAATATGTGAGACTATTATTGAGATTTAAAAATAAAATTCTGTTACATGGTATAAATGTTAAAACACTGTGCTGAGTGAAATAAATCAGACATGAAGGGGAAAGTTATGTTGTTCCACTTGTGTGTGGCTCCTACAACAGTCACATGTCTAGACATACGCAGAACACAGCATGTGTCATTGTACTGTGCATTACTGATGTTTGGAAGACAGTGATGTGATTTTTTTTTTAAGAAATTGAAAGTTTGTCAAAACTCTACACCAAGCAGATTTCTTGCAACCATTTTTCCCAAGAGCATGATTTCATTTTATGTGCCCATGTCACATGAACCCTAGGCTAGAGAGTAAAGACAAGGACAGGAGGAATGGCATAGAAAAGATAAACAAAATTAATCAGATCTCACCCTGTTGAACAAAAGCTGGGAGATGAAGTAGAAATGTTTTAGTTTCAACTCAATACTTTACTTACAAAGACAAAATTATTTTAATAAAAGGAGGTTTGCCAACTCTAGCAAGGGAAAAAAAGTCTTCACAGGATACACTAACCGTCTGTTTCCTTCCTACTCACCACACCTTTTAACTTTGAAACTGATTCCCACAGAAATCACCAATGTTATTAATGAGCCTGTCAACTTTTCCGGAAAACAATCACATTAACAATGTAAACTGATTCAGACAAATTAAATCCAGCTTTATGCTAGAAGAATGATATATGATGACATAGTTGGTTTTATCCCAGAGATGCAAGAAGTATTTCATTAAAGAATTATTACTGTATCACATTAGTTGATCAAAGGAAAAACAATCACCATCTGATTCATGAAATCATTGTTACCTTTAATAAATCTCAGGAAACGAATAGCACCTTTTTGTGACAGGGATTTTGTTGGAATGAGCGATCATCAGAGGACTGCATGTGAACCTGGCCAGATGTTTAGCAGCTGGACTATACTACCCAAGCTCTCACGTGGCCATTTATCTAACCAGGAGATGCTGTGGACAAGATCTGCAACACAACATCCAAACAACTTCCAAGACAGTTAAGCAAACAGTGTCTCTCAAGATGTAGTTGGGCAAAGGCAATGTTCTCAGTCCTAGCTGCACATGACAGTCACCTGGAGGACATTCAAGGTGCTGACACAACCCATTTCAGAGACACTTAATTCACCTGAAGTTAGACCTGAGTGTTTTTTTAATTTAAATTTATTTTAACTAATTCATAAAAATGAAAACTGTACATCTTCATGGAAGTCCATGTGATGTTTCAATACATGTATATGTTGTGTGATGTTTAAAGCAGGTTAAATACGTGTCTCCTCAAACATCATTTAATAGTGTAAACATTTGAAGGCATTTTAAAATATATGGTAGAGGGTCATTATTGGTAGAAATGCTAATGCTTAAAGGCATCCCATAATTCCTTACTCTTATCTAACTATGGCTCAGTTCTCGGATCACCTTCTCGAAGCCACTTGCCACTCTTCTTCAGTAATCACCATTTTTTCCCCTTGATTTCTGTGATGGACAGATTTTTAAAATTCTAACCACAAATGAGATCATCTGGTACTTGTCTTTCTGTGCCTGGCTCACTCTACTTGGAATAATCCTGTCCCAAAAGTCAGGACTTCATTGCCTCTGTGGATGAATAGTGTTTTATCATTTATTTGTATATATTTTATCATTGTATTTTGTATCATGTATTTATCCATATAAATGATTGTATATCCTTTATTATAGTATTATATTTTCTTTGTCCAATTATCAGCTTACAAAGGCACTAAGGTTGCTTAATCTATTGCATATTGTGACCACCACTACAGCTGATATTCTGACTTCATTAGTTTGCCACTGTGTGTCTTCTTTTAGAAAATTTCAACTGCCTGTTTTTTTAAATATTGCTTTTAATGTTGCTGGAGGTTCTTTTTTAATCCTCTATATATTTGGGGCATTAACTCTATATAGGAAGTATAGTTTGACAGTATTTCCTTCCGCTGTCCCTGCTTCTGTCTTTGGTCTCTCCTCTATCGACTTCTGGTTTATTGTACTGAAGCCAGAAAAGATATTCTGTGATACAGTAATTACTAATGTGATACAGTAATAATTCTTTAATGAAATAATTCTTGCATCTCTGGGATAAAACCAACTATGTCGTCACATATCATTCTTCTAGCATAAAGCTGGATTTAATTTGTCTGAATCAGTTTACATTGTTAATGTGATTGTTTTCCGGAAAAGTTGACAGGCTCATTAATAATGGCATTGGTGTTCTGTGAGTTGCTGAGACCAACTTCGTGGCTTATTTTTTTTTTATCTCTCCTGAAGAATGTTCCCTGTGGCACTGAGGAGGGTGTGTTGTTCCACTTGCTGGGTGTACTATTCTGTAGATATCTGCTAGATCCATTTAATCTAGGACCAACTTAACACTAACAGCTTCTAGGTAGATAGTATTTCATCATAAAACCAAAAGGATATGATTTATTCCCTATCAGTAACAAATCTACATCATGGGCTTGAAAACAGATTTGCTGCTTCCTCTCATAAAAACATGTGACCTTCTCACCTCAAACACCTGACTCAGTAACTCTGAAAGCAAAGAAAGAGCTTCTATCCAGCACTTCTGCTTTTTGGTTATGTATTTTTCAAAAATATTCCTTTAGACTTCCTCCCTCCTCAAACACCCCTACATGTCAATCTCTCTGCCTTGTCGTAACTTCATACCTTTACATTTTCAAAGGTGTTGTTTGTTCTCTTTAATGAAAGAGGGCAAAGCAGTGAGTTACGAGCTAATACATGCCATGTTTATATTTCTGAAGCCATGAATGAAAGGCAAGATCAAACAAGACAAAGGATGCTCATTCACATTGGCAAGAGAGTCCCTGAGTTGTTTTTCCAAGTTGATATATTGGCCGACTCAAAATAAAATAAAAGTCTACTATGGAAGCAAGAATCTTTTGGTGGTACCCCAAAGGCTTCATATATGAGCACAAAACAGCTTCATGCTGTGAACGCAAACAGTTCAGCTAAGAACTGTTTAAGACTAAGAGCTGAGTGAACAACAATTTTAGATGGAAAAAATATAAAAATTCTATTGAATTCTATAAAATTGTTGTAAAGAGAGGAAATGAGAAGATCTACACTATATTCCTGGGATACATTAAAAGTGTAGATTCTTCTAAAATGTATACATAAATTTGATACAATTTTAGTCAGTGACAACATAACATCACATGATTATACTGTACTCAGCTTTTATAGACTTTAATGTTCTATTTTGTGCTTACATTTGCACATATTGGTTATACTTCTAAGATGCATTGCCTTCATTTCTTTGCTTATTTTTTATAAAATTTCCATGTGGGGAAAGGGCATACTACAATCCCAAATTCCCAGACATCGCCCTGTCCCTTCCATGTGGTTCGCATCCATCACAAAGCTCTCTTATGCACTAAGGAAGACTGAGGAGAATAGTCTACTCTGCTTTGAGTAATAGGAGGAGCACAACAGAGGGGTTGACTGCAGGGGCAGAAAAAAATATTTCCCTAAAGTTTCTGAACGCTGCTCTACTCCCTATCATGGAGGCTCCCACATTTGCATGGTAAATGTACACAGAAATAGGCAATCTTAACAAAGAGTAAGGAATATCTTATTCAATTAGGTGGAGCTCAGTGAACCCTGCAGAAGATGGGGAGGAAGGCAGATGGGTCAAAGACACCAGGAGACTATTACCAGATAATCAACTAAGCAGGGCTCACAGGAGCTCACAGAGACTAAAGCAGCAGTTACAGAGTCATCATGGATCTGTTCTGGTTCCTCTACATATATGTTATGGTGGTTCTTAGCTTGGTGTTTTTGATAGATTTCTAACAGTAGGAGTGGGGGTGTCTTTGACGCTTTTACCTGCTCTTGGGATGCTTTTTCTCCTACTGGGTAGCCTCATCCAGCCTTCATATGAGGTGTTGTGTCTAGTCTTATTGTATCTTGTTATGCCATGTTTGGTTGGTATCATCGGGATATCTGCTTTTTCCTGAAGAGAGATGGAGGAGCAGTGGATCTGGCAGAGAGAGGACTCAAGTAGAGGACTGGGAGGAATGGAGAGAGGGGAGGCTGCAGTCAGGAAGTATTCTATGAAAGAATAAAAATTTCAGAGAAGGAAAACAGAAGGAAAGGAGGAGGAGAGAGAGGAGGAGGAGAAAAAGGAAGAAGAGGAGGAGGAAGAGGAGAAAGAGGAGGAGGAAGAGGAGGAGGAGGAGGAGGAAGAAGAAAAAGAAAAGGAGGAAGAGGAGGAAGAAGAGGAAGCAGCCCTGTTCAAATGGCTGTTCTCATTCCTACCTTTTCCCTTTGGGTCACAATTGCTTTGCAGTGTGACAGGATGTGGGGGTATCCCATTTCTTTTAAGTATGCAACTTAAATAAATGCTAGCTAATGGAATGCATGGATATTTGTTGGCCTGATCGACCCCAGAGCTGTTTACAAAAATTGAAGCTCTCAGTGATCTGATACTGACTTCACACCCAATGGCAGATCACTTTGACCACAGTTACTGGAGACTAGGTTTGAACTCACAATGCCAACACACACACTCTGACTCTTATTTAAGCTCATGAAGCGTTAAGCTCTATTTCCTATCATGAAAACCTTGCTGACAGGGGAGCTGAATGGGTGAAACAGGGGTGGGTGTGATTATATTTCATTGTAAACATGTGTAAAACTCTGAAAATAAAGAACAACCACACTAAGAAAGAAAATACAGAATGCAGAAAGCACAATAAAACAGACATGGTGAATATATAAAGCCAGACAACTATCTTGGGTATTATTTTTGTGTACTTGTGAAATGTTTATTTTTAGAAAAACTTGAAATTATATCCAATAATTTCTCTTTCCCTCCTGCTTCTCTTCTCTTCCCTTCCCTCCTTCTCACTTGCCTTATTCTTTTAATTGACAAATAAAAGTTGAATATGTCATGTGTCAACATATACATTGTAGATAGTCTAATTGATATAGCCATCATTTCACATGTGTTTTTTTTTTCTTATGAGAACATATAAAAACTGCTCTTGAACAACACACTCTGTGATCAGAGGTTGCAGAGGCTGTGACTAAGCAAAAGTTGACCTACACTAGGATGCCTGGGTGCACAGAGAGCCACATCATGTGACAGAGCTGGTGACAGTATGAAGCTAACCTGGATTGGGGCCCCACGTGCAAGGGGACACACAATGACACCTGGTGACTGACAGAGGCAGGTGATAGCCATGAGTGTGTTGACCCTTTAATGTGACTATTATTACAGACTGGGGACATTATTTCTAAGGAGGAAAAATCACACCCTAATCCTGTTGTGATGTAATCATCTTCTGAAGATTGCAAATACCTCCATGGAGAGAAGAAAGATAACCTGAGAAATGAGGGAGGAGAAAGAAAGAAAACCTAGAAACTAAAGGTACAAGATTCCTAGCACAGAAACAAAACAAAACAACAACAATAACAGCAACAGCAAAAACCTGAAAAACCAAGACATCATGTCTTCTCCAAAAATTACCAAGACCATAGGAAGGATGGCCACTTAAGAATGATCACAAGAGCTTCCAGACAGGATGTTCTCTCTGCATTTTAAAATACTCAGCACATTGTTTTCCGTAATTGCCAAGCTGTGTAACAGATTCCTGAATTCATTTTCTATTTTATAAACCTTTACCAAGATTTCACCATCTACTCCACTCCTTGGCTCCATTAAAATTTGGGGGAGGGCAATATATATATACATACATATATATATATATATATATATATATATATATATATATATATATATATATTATATTATATTTTTTTTCTTTTTTTTCATTTTTTTATTGGATATTTTATTTACACTTCAGATGCCATCCCCTTTCCCCATTCTCCCCATTAGAAAACCCCTATCCCATGCCCCCTTTTCCTTTTTTCATTTATACACTTTTTTAAAAATGTTAATCAAAGGCTTTATAAGTTTGGTATTGCTCAATCAGAGGTGTAACCCACTACCCAACCTAGATATATCAACTATCTTTGACTGGTGGAGATACGTGAACATCTGCCTCCCTGTCTCCCCCCTCTTTCTCTCATCACCTAGCTTCTCCTCTCCTTCTTCCCCTCCTCTCCTTACTCCTTCTCTTGGGAGGGCAATATTTTAACATTACACACACACACACACACACACAAAGTGAAATAATGATTTCTCAAAAGAAGAAAATATCTGTTTCATTTAAATTTTTCATTACAGTAAAACTTGGGTTTAAGGTTTTATGGGAGCCATGTGTGGTGCACACACCTCTAATCCCAGCACATGGGAAGCTATAGTGGAAAAAAGCAAGTTTGATGCCAGCCCAGAGTACATAGTAAGCTTGCTCCAAAGACTGGGATTGTCTCAAATATAGCTTTGCAGAAAAACAATTGCAATAAATTTACTGTGTCTAACATTGCAACTTCCTAAAACCACAGATTCCACACTCCCCCATATGTCCTTGTTTTGATTATAGAGTGATGGGAGGAGATAATTTTAGCAGCTTCAAGGATTTCTGTTGAAAATTAATCCATGGAAAATCAGCCATCTCCATCTAGACAGTAGGCAGACAAACACCTGAATCTGTCCAATCAACAACTTCATTCCTTCATTTCTAAACCCATAATGCACTCCAGCTCATTAGTGGTAGTATTGATTTTGCTTATCACACACAAACAGCACCAGCTGATACCATAAAAAAGTATGGCACAAAGCATCTACTTTGGAAATAGCCACTGTTGCCCAGGCAACACTTCTATTTCCTGTTTTTAGTTATTACAACAAAAAAAGTGGAGTATTTAATATGGTTCATCTAACAAGCTTACATTACTTATTACTAAAATACCAGCAAGAAACATTTTACAAAAATACAAGATTTATAAGTGGAAACGTTTTATATTAGAAACATCAATGGGTAAAGAGGCTCCTTCTATTGCTCTGAACACAGGGCTATTTTGTAGCTCCTTCAGGTCCTTTAGATTTCACTTTTTCAACCACAGTCATCTGTAGGTGCCTGGTGTATGCCAGGTACACATCCTCCTTGAAGAACCCATGTGTCTCATATTGAGTGAATTCTACCTTTTTATATCCAAAAACATTTCATAACTGGCAGGGTTTTTTTATAAAATATATTAATCATTCCTTGTGATATTCAACAGTAAATATGTTCCTTACATTTCTGTCTATACTTAAAATTTAATTCCAGTAAGAAAATTCAAGTTAAGCACATCTGAATAAGTTCCAAGATGGTGGAAACTCAGTTCCCTCTGGAGCCACTGTCTTCCTTAAGCCTTGTACTCAGACTAACCCCCAAGCAAAGCTCAAAGCAAGAAAAGAAAGTCTTTTTGCCATTCCAAAAACAAAATTTGAAGCCCCAGAAAATAAATTGGAATGTGGGCAGTTAGCGCCTACAGAACATGCTGATCACTTTATCAAAACGTGTGTGTTTGGCAGCTTGGGAAGGCAGGTCACTTACCTGTTTCCTGACTGATTTGCTATGCCAGCAAGGTTACTGGAAAAGTCAGGATACTCGGTGATGACTCAAACAGTACTGGGAGCATGTAGGTTTGGAGTGGTTTCCTGAATCTAGATGAAGTATTGCAGAGAGCCATTAAAACTGCCCACATCAGGCAGCAACTGGAGAAAAAAAAGACATAAGACTCACTTTACCTACCACAGCCAGGTCAAGCCAGCCTTTATTTCTGAGCTATCTCATCATCTCCTCAAATAAGTGGAGAGCTCAAGTCACACAGACAAACTGGATCCAAAGTGTCTGAAAGAACACATTTCTTTTCGTCTCTGGAGGAACAGCAATTACCTACAGTGCTTCATCCCAACTCTTCTGCATGTGTGACTGTTAATATACTGTCCAGGTGTTCCTAAAGGATTCTGTTAAAAAATACTGGTCTAAGACAGATGCATCCATCCATATTGGAAACATATACAGTAAACCAGGTCAAGCACTCATACTCGTGGGTGAGTCTGTAGAAATCAAGACTTAACTAGTTTAAACATTCTTTTGGTTTTATCATATCATAGTGAGTGCTGTAAGTCTTCGAGGAGTGGCCACCCCATGTTTCAGATACTCCCAAAGTGTTGAAAATTAAACTGTATCAACCAAAAATAGAATTCCCTGTAACACTGTGCCTACGTGTTACCAGCCCATCTCCTTATCTAAACTGCTTTTCCAGACTTCCTAGAGTCTTTAGGACTCAATCCTACTTTAAATGTCTGAGAGTGGTTCCAAGCCTTGGCCTTTGTATGAGCCATAAAGGTCTCCTTGCTGTTGTGTAAGTATTGCCATAATTCTCTGTTTCTCTTCAAACTCATCCATGCCCTCCCTCTTAATAGAAGGATTCTTTCTCCCTCCATCTGCTGGACCGGTTTCACAAGCTGCTCTCTAGATCACAGGTGCTGGAGACCCAAAGATGTCTCAGGTAAAAATAACAATGCATTGCTTCTTCTGTGTATGGAGTAATGGTGTCTTCAGCCAGAGCTGGGTACAGCAGCTCGCATGATGATACGAGATCCAACATCTACTTTCAGCTCTTCCCCATATTAATCTTAGATCATTCTCATTCATGTGACCCCTCAAAAACATAAATGGCTGCACTTAAATCAGTGGTTCTCAACCTTCCTAACGCTGCAGCCCTTTAATACTGTTCCTCATGTTGCGGTGACCCCCAATCAGAAAACTATTTCATTGCTACTGCTTAAATACAATTTTGCTACTGTAATTAATTATAATATAAATACCTGCATGCATGGTATCTAATATGTGAGCACCCAAAGGAGTCATGACCCCCAGGTTAAGAACCACTGATTTATAGGGTTCATCCATGATAACATAGTTAGGCTACTGTAGGCAAAATGTTATTGTGCAGTTTGTGAAAATTATTCATGTATTATTCAAATGTTGACTTCTGTGCCTCCATGTCTGCTTGCTAACATTGCTCCCCAATTATTCCCTGATTGGTCAACAAAGAAGCTGATTAACCAGTGAGCAAATAGGGGACAGAATTGGGCTGGACTTCCTCCTAGACAGGGGAGTGGGGGGGAAGGAAGGGGGGAGAAAGAGGAAGTGGAGCTTAGTCATGGCGAGAAAGTCCAGGAGACACCATGAGAAAATACCTGGAGCCCAGAGAGCCAGATCTAAAATTCAAGTATCACTGGGATTTTGACTGGGAGGTAGCCAAATTATCATAGAGGATTAACATAGGGTAATACTGCTCAGTTGTTGTGCCCTTACAGCTTGTTAAATAAATATAATAGTCCAGTCCCAATTATTTGGAGGCTAGCTGAATTAAGAGGAAAAGTGCAATAAACTCATATTAAAAAGCACTTAACAGCCTATTGCCTCAACAAGATGTGGCCAGCATAGATAAACTGATGACTTAGTGCTTGACACCATGTAGCAAAAATTTTACTTAGCTACATCAGACACTACTAAGCCAGAAGTATTAAAAAGACAGTTTCTTCCGCAGAGAAAATTTATAATGTTTCCATGTTATGAGACAGAGAGTATCGAGGGCAAGATCAATCGTGATGTTCAACACACCTATGCATCTTCTGGGGCCCAGGATTGTGTTTCCTCCCCCAAAGAGTTATAAGCCAAGTGAGTTTTGAGTACAAATTGCTAACAAAATTCCCCAAATGATTAGTTCAGATCAGTTTCCTCATTGGCTGGGGTATGTCTGCCTTCTTCGCTTCTGTAAATACACTGGCAAAGATGTATTTCTCTCACTGGCATTTGATAAGTCACTGGCCTTGTATTGGCACCAGTAAAGAGCTTCACAGGTGTGACCATAGCTCCTTAAAACCTCAGAGTCTAAATCTGGTTACAGTGAATAAAATCGCATTTTAAAACATTCACCTAAAATGAAATCAGAGAGTTCTTTGGGGTTTAATCATCGCCACCTAAACCTTCTCCCTATGTCTTGGCACAGCATGTTAAAAACATAATCAAAAATTAACAAGATAAATACCAGTGATGGAAACAAACAAGTTGTTTCCAACTACTCTGCAGGACAATGAATTTGACAATGACCAAAAAGTTAGTAAGGCCAACCTGCTCTAACCACTGAATATAGACTAGCCATTATTAAATGGTTGTATAATACCTACAAGCCATCAGCAGACAATCCAGTGCAACCGTAGAAACCAAGAGGTCTTGTTTGCTTTTTAAAGCTCTTATTTACTATGTGGCAGATGAGATCAGAGAATGTCACAGTGTGCACCTTGAGGTCAAAGGTCAGCTCTCCTTAAGTGGTATGTTATGGGGACTGAACTCCAATGGTCAAGATTGCGTAGCAAACTCTTCTGCTGACTGAGCCATCTCATCAACCCCAAACTTGGAAGGTGTTCTAAAATTCTACTTTCATCTTCAAAAGACCAGATTGTCTTCTGCAGAAGTGATCCAGAAACCAGCCCCACACTTTCTCTTTTTCTGCCCGCTTAGAATTTCCAATCTCATTCCAAGTTCTCATTGGGGACTGCAGTGTCACATGCAGGAGACAAGGCTGTATGGACAATTGGAAATGAAATGGAGTCTGGCTCCCTGCAGGGACACTGTATGTGAGTAACATAACACATTTTCCAGTTGCCTGAATTCTGATTCTATCTCCTGCAGATTTCTAGTCCCTGGTGTTTCTATTAGAAGGAAAAGAGACTTTTGTTGCCAAGTTTGTTTTTCTCTCTCCTAAACTTTAATGCTTCCTTCTAGCTTTTCCAAAATTATATTTCAGAAGCATCAGGAACAAAATGTTAAGTGGGTAGAAGATCACCAAAGAAATTAAAACAAAACAAAAGGCTTAGTGGCCATAGTCATTTGGATAAGGAGTGTATATCCCAAACCTGCTTGTACCTGTTCAATCTCCCTCAGGATCCTAAGGATGTTATTTCAATTCACTAAGCTGTTTTCTTGTGCTAACCACAGAAATTAATCGAAACTGCAAGCTAACAAATGAGAGATTTGGGGATTTAAGAGCAAGAATGACCTCTCCAATTTTCTTTTACACTCATTCAGTGGGTACTTGAATTCTCTTGGGTAGTGGGCACCGTGCTAAGTGCCAGTTGCATGCCAGCACTTAGGGAGTGATATTTGTACACAGGCAACAAACTTCTACCCACATTCCTCTAGACCAGCTTGTGCTTCTCTGCTCCTGCTGTGGGCTAGAGTTGAGTAAAACCACCATCCTATTGTATTCCGGATAATGCTGACACTGAGGTGCTCAGCAGCCTTTGAACCTAGACCCGTGATGCTGTAAAGAGATGCCTTTAGGACAGAACCAGTCTTACTGACCAAGATGCCAGGCAACTTTTCACGATCACAGCTTTGGTTCTTAAATAACACAGGGCCATCCAGTGAAAAGTATCCCTAATGTCTTAGGGGAGACTGGCTTGCCAGACTCCAGCCTCCCTAAGGCCTTGTCTCTCATTTACTGATATCCAACAAATGTACTATTGCCTTCAGAGTAAAAATAAAAGCCAACAATGTGGGGTGGTTGTTTTCTTTTGTCTGTATTTTCACTCTGAGTTACCTTGCTCACGGTCTTCTGGTGCGCAGAATTTTGGGATCTACCTATTTATATCTAAGGAAATGGAAATCTAAGGAAATGGAAATAATGGCACATTTTACTCTTAGGCAAGACCTCTGAGAAACAGGATTCTTCGAGTTCCATGATATGGAAACTTTCGTGTGGTTACATACTCTCTCATTACATCTGATTTCCCTGGGTGGGGGAAGCAAAGACACAGTAGGATATCAGCAAGGCCCTGAGGTCTCAATCAAATGATATACAAAGGGGCAATACCTAAGGTGAGTTTAAATCCCACCCAAGAAGATGGATCAAAACCAAGAAAAGACACAAAGATAACTGTTACAAGGTATTGAACTTTTACAAGAGTACTTCAAGGAGACACGGAGTAAAACAGTAGCCATGAAGGCCTGTGAGGAAGGAAAATGGGATAGTGTGAGGGTACCAATTTCAGGTGTGCAAGATGAAAACTATATGCTGTGTAGAAAAGTCCACACTTTCTCTGCAAAGGTTAGACAGTTTACTCTGCCAGAACAAACTAGCAGTTGACAGATGAACACGGGAAAAGTGAAGCCATGGCAAATTTATTGGATCATAGTTTCTGTGACATGGGAGCCTTCAGGCTAGCTTGTAAAGAACAGGGTTCTAGTTTCTAAGTCCTCCCTTAATAAACAAGAATTCTGGTTTATGTGGCTTGCCTTTGAGGAGTATGAGAGATGAGACATGTGGGAAGGTGGTCAGAGAGACTGTTTCTGGGGCCTTCACTTTGGAATGTCATTTGTACATCCCAGATGGATGCATTACACTCAGACCTACTGAACTGAACTCTTCAAGCCAGTTCAAATGGTAAACATTGTGTTATATATAATTTATACAATTACAATTATTATCCAAGCATGGTGGCTCACATCTGTAGTCTTAGCACTTAAGGTGCTGAGGCAGGGGGATTGTTGTGAGTTTGAAGCCAACCTGTACTAGGTAGTGACTTCTATGTCAGCCTAGACTGCATTGAGACTCTGGCCTACCCTTTTATATTTCTGAAAAATAAGAGATGCTGTGGTGGGCAAGATAGTTCAGTAAATGGCTCAGGCCTAATGACCCAAGGCTGATCCCTAGAAATACATGTTAAAATGGAAAACGAGAACCAACTCTACAAAGTTGTCCTCTCAACTCCACACATGTGCTGTAGTATGCACACACATATATGTGTATCTCTGTCTCTGTCTCTCTCTTTTACACACTTATACACACACATACAGATACACACACATACACATGAGCCAACTAATACAAACTGTTTTTTAATTTAATAAAGTATTGGAATCTGAAGAATTGTGTAAGCAGTTAAAATCACTGGTTGCTTTCCCAGATGACCCACGACCCATTCCCAGCACCCACATGGCAGCTGGGATCCAATGCCTTTTCTGACCTCCATGGTACACAGAAATGTATGCAGGCAAAATACCTATACACATAAAATAAAAATAAAAGTAGCCAGGCATGATTGCATGCATCTTTAATTCAAGAACTTGGAAGCAGAGCCAAGCAGATCTCTGAATTAAGGCCAACCTGGCCTATATAGTAAGTTCCAGGACAGCAAGGTCTCTAGAAAGACCATGCCTAGATAGATAGATAGATAGATAGATAGATAGATAGATAGATAGAGATTTGTAAAATGAAAAATGTTTGTATCTCTTTATATATTACACATTTATATGCATATATACACAAATGAATAAAGGAAGCCATTTTAAAGAACACACAATTGAGAGCTAACAAACATTTAAAGATTAAGAGAAAAACCTAGCTGCAGTACCCTAGCACACACCTAGAATCCTAGCACTTAGAAGTGAGTCAGAAGGATCAGAAATTCAAAGTCATTCCCTATATGATAAGTTTAAGGCCATCCTGGGATATATGATACCCTGCCTCAAAACTGAAAAATTAAAAGGGGGGAATCATAGAGGGAAAGAAATGTGTGATACAACTGTGCAGATTTGGTATGCAAGGAAAGTATCTGTTTCATACATTAAAACAGAGAGAGACTTAAGTGTTGACAAATCAAAAAATGCTTTAGTGAGGCCAAAAACAAAACACAAATAATTGGGAACAGGGCAGACTCTAAAAGGGAGCAGACACTGCTGTAGCGGGCCAGTGGATAGGGCTGTTTTCAATATGAGGGTTTTATACTCAAAGCTTGCTTCTGTTGAGAGCTGGTTGTGCAATGCCATCTGGCCTTCTAACCTAGAGGCCGCAGCCATGCTCATATTAAAGAGAAGTAAACACAGTCCGTCTGTACTACAGGTGAGACACACCTAAGAGACAAGTGGATTCAACCTTTGAGTCCAACTTGAAAACAGATCAAAACTTTTCAAACTGTCCTTAACATCTTGTTCCTTCAGAGCTCATCAAATTGGGCAGAGACCTCGGGAGGAGAAGCATTCCTTCCTTAGTGTCCTTCAGGGAGCAAAAAAGAAGAAAAGCTCAAAATGACATGGAACAACAGAATCAAGGAAAATATTGAGTGTTATGTTGTACAATAAAACTTTTACTACTTGTTTAGAAACTCTTTGTAATGTTCACAATGTCGCAAGTTAAAATACAGTCTAGGCACTCTGATTTAGAAGAGTAAAAATCTTTCAAACTGTAACCCATGATATCCCCTTCTTCAGAATACCAGATATGTGTTCTCTAGACTTCGAACTCAACATGGGCAAAACTAAATGCAGAACAACACGCTGTTGCTCCCTGGTGCTTTTTCCCAGCAGAGGTATAAGCATCTTCAGAATCAGCAGGCCTGATGTCCTGCAGTCAGAGCGCTCCTCAACCCACACTCTTGTGGTTGCTAGAGTCCTTCTGCTGATTCTCACAGTCAGTCACTTGTATCTGTCTCCTCTCCCTACTGCATCTACCACTATTACAATTTAACTCTTAGCATCAGTCTTTTGATTGATTACGAACTGGACCAAGGTTTCACCATGGTTTCTCTTCCAACTTTTAGATATCTTATAATCAGTCCTCACATTATTTCAATGACTTGGCAGTGTCCATCAGAGTACTTATATCTCAGTCTCAATTTTATGTTGCTTTAAAATCTTTTCAAGACTAAACCATAGCCTTCATTCTTACTACATTTCTCTAGGCTCTGCATACCAGCTAACGATCACTCCAGGATCTCTAGGCTCTGCATATCAGCTAACGATCACTCCAGGATCTGTGTATGTACCCTGTGACTTGATCATGCTTTCCTCACCTGAGATGCTTGTCATCTCCCATACAGAACTGTGGGAAACAGATCTCTGTTTCATACAAATTACTCGGATAATCTGTTACAACATGCTGACGAAGATAATATAATTGCTTTCACCTATTAATTAGATATACTGTCTTAGACATTGAATGAAAAGCTGGGGACATAAGAAAGAGAGGGCATCTGTAAAGAGTTCTCTCTGGCGGAGGCTTGGGGACCTAACTATGACCCACCTGCAGACCAGTAAAAGGCGGGACGAGTGGAAGTCACCATGAGATGATTCTGACAATTTCTCACCACACTCATTCCAATAATATCACTAAGGAAAAGTATTCTATTGATGAACACCCCTCTTCCAACAGCCACTGTGGACTGAACCACTTTAATCCACTAACAAGATAGCCAAAGGAGACCAGAATAAGAAATATTTGTGAGCGAAAGGAATATAGAATGAAAGGAATATAATATAGTAGTTAAGAGAGAGTATATATTGAGATCGTTTCTATAAATCTTACCTATTTGTGAAAATTTCTCAGCCTATCTATAACTAAGTTTCTTCAGGTTTTATATATAAACCATAAGAGTGCCTACAATGAATTTCCTCACTATTTCAAATTCTCTCTCTCTCTCTCTCTCTCTCTCTCTCTCTCTCTCTCTCTCTCTCTCTCTCTCTGTGTGTGTGTGTGTGTGTGTGTGAATATCTTAAGTCTGCAGATTAGATTTCTCTTCAGTAACCCACTAAAATCCTGATGCTCTACAAAAAATGATTCAAAGTAATAGGGTGGTGTGATATGATTTCATCAAATTGCAAACTCTCAAATATATGATGTAACTGTAAAAGCCTAGACTGCTCACTCTATCACAGTGAGGCTGAACTCAGGGCCCTAACCCATGCTAAGTGAACTATCTGATCACTCCCAACCCTGTGTAATAGGCAGGCATATAGAAAGATGGGTGTAAGTTTGGATAGGTAGATGTGAAGATAGATGAATAAATAGATGACAGGTAGGTAGGTAGGTAGGTAGGTAGATGATATACCTACTTGTTAAAGTAAACAATAAATATTAGTTTTTCTCATCAGCATTAATGCAGTTTTAATACAGAGACACAAAAGACATGACAGCTAAAACCAACCATTTGAAGACATCATTCATATTTTCTTTCGAAACATCTGATGCCTAATTATGAAGACTCAAGGGGATTAATAAAGTTCAGATTAGCAGTCATTAAATTATTCTAAAAATAAGTTTCAGGTGCCTTTATTCTTGAAAGCTAAGATATAATATTTCTTCCCAACAAGAAGGAGAATTCAAAGTTAATTAACCTAATATTTTAACTCTTTTCACAATTAAACTCTTTATGGCTAAACATGGAGCCAACTGTTGGCCTGGTTCATTCCCCTCCATTTGCCAGTGTTTGTTTCTGGATTGCTAAAGTTAAAGAGAAAGACAGATTGTCGTGATAGTGGTGGATAGACACAAAAAGACAAATGCTTCAAACCAGACTAAACACCATATAAACTGGTGCTTAAGCACCATGGTCTTTAAAAGTGTACACTAACTTTAGTTTTTTAAAAAAAAGTGAAGGTGTGTTCTGACTTCTACTTTTCAGCATCACAAGATGAGGTGATCTGAATTTGGAGTAGTTGGTTCTAGAAATTAAATCTCTATGACCAGATGGTAAAATAATCAGCGGGTTCCACAAAATAATATTATAAGAAGTCATTTGATTTCTAGAAAAGGGGGTGGGGGGGAGACAGTCTGGCTTTTACAGTGGTATTGGAAGGCTATTTTAGAATAAGTTTTATTATCCTGAAGACAACAGTAAATGAAATCCCAGCTGTGACTCTGAAATACACAGTGTGACCGTGCTTCTTGGAAACACTTCTTCATTTTCCTGTCCTTCCTCTGCTTGCTTGCTCTGCTCCCCTCCATCCCTCTCTCTCCCTCCCTCACCTCATCCTTCCCCAAATTCATTTTTTTTTAAAACACACTACCTTTAAGTGTTGAACATGAGGTGAAGGTGTTTGTGTCTTAAAGAAACAAAGTATATACTATGATACATGCATACATTAGCATTGTTTTCACATTTTTAAAATTCATATCAGAAATGGATCCTTTCTTAACATTTTTTAATACAATCAAGAATGCCTGCTGATTCTCTACATATCTTGGACTCATGAACTCGGCAGTGAAATGAACAGTAGAATCAATCTGTTTGGAGGCATACACTAATTTGGTGTGGTGGTAATATCTTTGCATTAGGAATTTATATGGAGATGCTTCTTTAGGAAAAAAATACATGAAATCAAATATTTCCATTATTTTTCAAAAATTAATTCTTTGAAATGTATATATATGTTTAAAATTTATTTTTAAATTTTTATATATTTTTATTATATTATTTTCCCTCCTCTAGCTCCTCCCACATGCTCCCTGATATGTATACAACATATTTTAGTTATATCCATCTCTCAAGATACCTGTATTTTTGATGTATTGTTAGACCTTTTTAATCTCTACCCCAGAAAGCCACAGTGCACTGGATGGTTTTGTGTGTCAACTTGACACAAACTGGAGTTATCACAGAGAAAGGACCCTCCCTTGAGGAAATGCCTCCATGAGATCCAGTTGTAAGGAATTTTCTCATTAGTGATCAAGGGGCAAGGGCGCAGCCCTTTGTGGGTGGTGCCATCCTTGGGCTGGTAGTCCTGAGTTCTATAAGAAAAGCAAGCTGAGCAAGACAAGGGAAGCAAGCCAGTAAGCAGCACCCTCCATGGCCATTCCTATCAGCTCCTGCCTCCAAGTTCCTGCCCTGTGTGAGTTCCAATCCTGACTTCCGTTGGTGATGAACAGCAATGTGGAAGTGTAAGCTGAATAAACCCTTTCCTCCCCAACTTGCATCTTGGTCATAATGTTTTGTACAGGAATCTCTATTTGGACTTCATGTTCTCTCACAAGTTGAAAGACTCTCAAGATGTGGCAACAGTGCCACAAAGCATACTGTGAAACTTTCCAAGAAGAACTAAAACTATTTCAATAACTCAACAACTTCAGACACTAGTAGAAAAAGGTATTGGAAAAGCCAAGCCGCATGATTGCTAGACACAAGGACTTCAGTGCCTTTTTTTTTCTAATGTCAGAGCTATTTATTAAAGCTTCAGAATTAAAAATGAAACATAACCCACACTATATATGCAATAAATCATACACAGCCCATACATAATATATACCTAAGAATAAAGTTCTAAATGTTACAGAATAAAAATTTCCATCAGAAACTTAAAGCAACATATTAAAAGCACCTTTTTTGATATGTGTGTTAAGATGTGACCATTGAATTCAACACAACTCCATAAAACAGCATTACAGGATGACAGATAAAACAAAATATTTTTGTCCTCAATGAATTTGCTGGGGTTTTTTTTGTTGTTGTTGTTGTTGTTTTGTTTGTTTGTTTGTTTGTTTGGCAAAGATGGCTGGAAAGCCAGGGTTGACAACACAGTTTAATTCCTGGGACCTACACAGCATAAATTCAGTACATTACCCCATAATCTTAGGCTCACATACACCTGGCACACAAAAAAATGAGACCTAACACCTTAGCTTTGTAGTTATAAGTCACAAACAAGCTGGGCAGGGTGGCACACATATCTAATTGGAACACTAGGGAGGTGGCTTCTGAGTTCAAGGCCAGCCTAATCTACAGAACAAGCAGCGCCACAGAGAAACACTGTCTCAAAAAAACAAAAATCCCACAATCCTAACTACACTAATACACTAATACACTGACTTTTGTGAAGACAATGTTTCACATACTTCTAATTTCCCATGTACCCAGAACAGAGGTTCTCAGATTAATTAATCCCTTAGATCCAAAAATTCCACCCATGGAGCAGACGACAAAAAGGAAAACCAAAACCTAGAGGCAGTACTGCAACTTTATTTGATATTCAGGTTAGTTCTCATCCACATTGACCATCTGTAGATTTTTGAATGTGGTAACAGGCATGTAAGTTACCAATGTATAGAGCTTGTTTGGTGAATCCTCATCTTCATTACGTTTTCTGGACAAGCGTACTCGGATGCGATATGAAACATTCCTTATTCCCTTGGCCCAGACAGCTTTATTGAGCCTGGTGTCAATGCGAACATCTAGAGTCCCCATTTCCTTCATGGCAAATTTCTGAATTTCTTTGAGTGCCTGAGGAGCACGCTTCTTGAAGCCCACTCCATGGATGCACTTGTGAATGTTGATGGTATACTCTCGGGTCACCACCTCGTTGATGGCAGAACGGCCCTTCTCGCCACCCTTCTTTGCGGGAGCCATTCTGCCCGGGGCCCAAGTTGGAAAGGAAGGGCACAAGGAATTGTGGGATGGAAAGTAGCCTTACAGCTGTTTTTCTTTTACCAAGATTATATTAAATCATAAAAATCAACCTAGAATAGGTACCAAATTTTTATATGAAAACATCTTTCAGGGAAAAATTCTAGCTCATAATAAATGTTTGTGAATAAGTGGCTTAAACCTAAAAATTAAAACCTAAAAGGTAATAAAGCCCCAAAATAAAGCAACTAGATTTCTTATACTAAACCAAATCAGAAAGCAGACATTCCAACTACCTGCTAACATATCTCACAACTGTCTGTGGTGGTTTGACGAAGTATGGTCTCCATAAACTCATAAATTTGAATGCTTAGTCACAATGGAGTGGTACTATTTGAAAGGATCAAGAGATGTGGCCTTGCTGGAAGAAGGAAGCTACTGGGGGTGGGCTTTGAGGCTTCAAGGGCCAAGCACTCTCTCTTCCTGCTGTTTATGGATCCAGATCTAGAAATCTCAACTACTTCTCCAGCACCAAGTGTGCCTGTGTGCTGCTATTCTCCCTACCTCAATAACAATTAACTTAATCCCTGAAAGTATCAGCAGAAGCACCAGTTAAAAGTCTTAGAAGAGTTATCACAGTCATGGTGTCTCTTCACAGCAATAGAACAGTAACTTAGAGGAAAGAAAAGTTGGTACCAGAAGTAAGATATGGCATGATAGGCCTGACCACACTGCTTGTTGGTGTGATGTAGACTTTGGACTAGAAACGCTTGTGAGTGTTGTAAGTGGGACTTAATGGGGTAGGAGTGTAGAAGACAGTGGTGCTGAGAGCAATGTAGATTACATTGTACATTACAATGTAAATTACAACATCCCATCTCAAGACGTTTCAGAAGAGAGGAATATTAGTAAGTGGCCTAGAGACCATGCTTATGATATGTTGGCAAAGAATGTGACTCCTTTTTGTCTTTGTCTAAAAAAATCTGCCTGAAGCTAAACTGAAGAATTTTGGATTAATGGTGTCGGCAAAAGGGATTTCAAGACAGACTAGCATTGACTCTACCCTGTGGTTATTAGTAGTCACTCTTATGCAGATCTACAATAAAAAGGAGTACGTTGAGCAAGGAAAAATATTGAATAACAATTTGAGGAGAAAAGGAGCACCAGGAACTGTAATGGAGTTAAGTCCAATACTCAGATTTAAAAGAAAAAATAATTTTAAAGAAGAACCAGATGCTAAATGTAATAAAGGGAGTGGTAGCCTCAGGGCAAGACCTCACCCAGCTAAGCGTCCAAATTATAAGAAGGAAGAAAAGCTTAAGCAATGAAGAAAACCAATAATAGAAAGCTGATAGAAATGTAATTAAAAGAGGGGGCAAGTTCCAGCCCCAGCAAGCAGAAGAACTTGGCAGCCTCTGCCACATGGTTTTGGCTTTATAGTTAAGGATACAAGAAAGGGGGTTGTGGAATCTCCCCCCATCACTAAGGAAAGCTGTTGAGTCCAGGCATGCATCAGGGGGGCATGGAGGCTCAAGAAAGGCCATTGCACAGAGCTGTGAAGGGAAAGCCTGGATTGCCTTGGAAATCCCAAGATGCTGGAGATGTCAGAGTCATGGAATACCAGGTGAGGAAAGCTATTAACAGTGAATGGAACCAGCCCAAGAGAGAAGTGTGTTGCAGTCACCAAAGCTGAAAGGAGTTGGAGATGTGAAAAAAAGGTGCTTTTACATCAGACATGGAGACAGAGAGTTTAGAATTTGCCCTGCTAGGTTTTTTGTCTTGCTTTGGTCCAGTATTTCCTCACTATGCTCACTCTCCGTCCTTTGGAATGGTAATGCATGTTCTGCACCATTCTATGTTGGAAGTTTGTGATCTTCTTTTTGATTTTGGTTTCATAGGAGTTACAGTTAAGAGATTGTCTTGAGTTTCAGAAAAGACCTTGGACTTGGCAGTTTTAAACAGCATTGAGACTATGAAGACTTTTGAAGTTGGACTGAATTAGTTTTTGAACTATGATGTGGCTATAAGCCTATGGAAGCCAGAGGGTGAAATGTGATAGCTTGAATAAGAATGACCCCATAAGCTCATAGATTTGAAAGTTTGGTCACCAAGGAGAGGTACTCTTTGAAAAAATTAGAAGGCATGGCCTTGTTGGAGGAAATATGTCACTGGTGGTGGTCTTTGAGGCTCTCTCTTCCTGTGGATCAGATGTAGAACTCTGAGCTACCTCTCCAACACTATAGCTGCCTGTGGGCTGCCATGTGCCCCACCATAATGATTTTGTACTAAACCTCTGAAACTATGAGCCAGCCCCAATTAAATGCTTTCTTTTATACAAGAAAATTTTCTTAATTGCTTTCTTTATGCCTTGGTCATGGTGTCTCCTCACAGCAATGGACACTGTCTATGGCCTCTCTCCAGGAAAATTCAGACACAAGCAGAGGCAGGAAGCAAAAGGGAATAATCCAGAAACATCCCAGAACCAAGAGGCATAGAGTCAACCTCAGGATCAATGATATTTCTAGAATCTTTAGAATTGCCAAGATTTGCTTCAATGAGCAATCCCAACTCAACCAGCAACCTGATTATAAAGGAACAAAGTCAAGTTAGCAACCCTTGTAATACCTTACTAGCAGCAGAGCTTTTAATAATCTGACTGAGCACTGTGGGGCAGAGGTGTGTGAAAGGATAGCTTGGTTCCTGGTTGAGCACAGGCCTCGAACCCCAGACCTAATGGGTCGACAGTAGGTGTTCTGCCACGCCCCCAGACTGCAGACTCCTGATAGGAGGCTCCCCTTCCCCCCCCCCAAGAACTCCATTGAGCCTTTCAGTCACATAGGGCAACGCCCCTACGAGCCCCTCCACAGATAGAGGGCATGACTACAGGCCTCAGAGAGATTTACATACTAATGACATACCTGAAGGCCAGAGGGTGTAGCCAATTAAGTATTCCTTCTCAGACCCTCCTCCCTATTTAAATCAGGCCCACCTGTTGGGGGGGGGGGGTGGCAGCCAGATTCATCTACCATGACAATAAAGTTCAGAAAACCATGGACTTCCTCATGTCTTTGGGGCCTGTGGTAGAGAACCATGGAGGGGACCTCTAAGTATCCAGCCCAGCCGTTATCTAATCTCCTGTGGAGGACTTCTCTGTATTCCAGCCACAGGACCACCAATTCAAACAAGCTAGCTAACCCAGCAACACAGCCAAGCGAGTGCAAGTAACAAAGAGTCTCTTTCCTTTCGGCTGTGGGCCAGCCCCATATGCCCCTGCATCTCTGGTCTCCCGGGTCAGGCTGCATCAGCCCAGAGATGACCACTCAAAAGCCCTGCTCCTGCAGGAAATATGACTGAGATCCTCCCAGCAGAGCCCTGCAGCATCCTGGCACTGTGTGGAGTGAACTCAGTCAAATTCCCACACTTCTGCTGCCCAGAGCTGCAGTTATAGCCTACTAGGGCGGCAAACCCTCGGGAACCACAACAGCCCAACAGGATCCACACCCGCCCATGCGTGAGCTATCAGCCCCACAGAGCACAGCACTCCAGAAGGGGCTACTGAAGTTCTATGGTTCACCTGTTAATTGCACATCATAAATTTGCAAGCTCAGAGGAGCTAACTAAAAGAAAACAGGAGCCACTCAGATGACCACTGAAAAATGAATTTGCCATCAAAACTGATGACCTGAGTTATGTCCTCTGGATCCACAAGGTAGGAGAAAAAAACAACCTATATAAGCTGTCCCCTAACCTCAACACCCATTACACACACACACCATGTATCACATACCACACACAGATACCACACACCACAAACCACACAAACCACAGACCACATACACCACACACACACACACATATCACAAATCTTAAAAATTAAAATTAATTTGAAAACAAATATCCCTGTAATAGCTTTGAAGTCATATAAATGTTACTTGGGAGTATGACATTTTATACAATTTACCAACAAAGCAGATCCAAACCTGAAAAAGGGTTCTAATACCAGAAAAATGAATACGTAAAGGAAATGGATCTTAGAACAAACTCTGTCTAGAAATATTTTTAACTTCTTATTCTGATGTGCCCTACACTGAGAATGACAAGCTCACCATAGCAGCCGGGACATTTTCCAGATTAACTCATTACAAGGTCTCTTCAAAACACTTGGAAATTCAACAAAACTCTACCTCCATGTTCTTCTTCCACACCTGAGACTTTTTTTAATGAGAAAATCAATAGCTTTATTTTTCATTAAAATACACAATTAGAAAATTAGTCTGAGAAGAGGTTTTTGTGATGTAAACTAGAATAGAATATATACAAAATCTGAGAAGCACAGGATGGAAGCCCGGAAGCCTAGGGGCTGCTCATCAGAAGGAGACCAGGTCTTTGATGGTTTTGAAGCTCAGCTGAGGGATGGATCGTGCTGATCTCCAGGAGCCTGCTGCTGGTATACTTATTCAGGAAACTCTTTACATGTACATTGCCATCATGGACCGGTTCCTGCAGGCTCAGCCAGTCTGCCGGAAGAAGCTGCAGCTGGTTGAGATCACAGCTCTGCTCTTGGCTTCCAGATATGAGGAGATGTTTTCTCCAAATATTGAAGATTTTTGTTTATATCACAGATAATGCTTACACCAGTTCCCAAATCCAAGAAATGGAGACTCTGATTTTGAAGGGGTTGAAATTTGAGTTGGGCCAGCCTTTGCCACTTCACTCCTTAAGGCGAGCCTCAAAAGCTGGGGAGGTGGATGTTGAAGAACACACGTTAGCCAAGTATCTGATGGAGCTGACACTCCAACTATGACATGATGCACTACCATTCTTCTCAGGTCGCAGCCGCTCCTTCCTGCCTGTCTCAGAAGGTGCTGGGCCAAGGAAAATGGAATTTAAAGCAGCAGCATTACACAGGCTACATGGACAGTGAAGTACTGGAAGTCATGCAGCATGTGGCACATTGTGAAAGTCAGTGACAACCTCACCAAGTTCACTGCCGTCGTCAAGAACTGGTATGCCATCTGAGACTTTTAACAGTTCCTTTTCTGCTTGCTTCTAACGGCTTGGTAATCTAAAATCTTAAATAACATTTGGTGGTTATAAACACCTAATGAAGGCAGCTTTTGTTGTGGTTGTTTTCACTTGCAAAAGCAGCTTTCAAAATGAAAACCTCTACCTGTGAGCAACTTGGCAATAGTTTAGCAGCAAATTAACTTAAGTTTCAACGAGCTACAGTTACACACTTGGGTATGTTGTTAATACAGTTAACAAGTCATACAAATTTTAAGAGCAGCTAACAACAACAACAAAAAAAAAACAACAACCATAATCCCAACACTTAGATATCAATCAACACTATGAAATGTCACTTCTACTGGTATATATATATATATATATATATATATATATATATATATATATTTAAATATATATAATCTAAAAACCTTTTTAATTAGCATATTATATATGCTTTTCTTTTTAAAAATATATTTATTATTTCTTTTTTAAGATTATTTTATTTATATGAGTACACTGTAGCTGTTTTCAGACACACCAGAAGAGGACATCAGATCCCATTACACATGGTTGTGAGCCACCATGTGGTTGCTATAAATTGAACTCAGGGCCTCTGGAAGAACAGTCAGTGCTCTTAACTGCTGAGCCATCTCTCCAGCCCCCTATATATGCTTTTCTACCATTAACTATTATCTGATGATTTTCTTAAATACGTGTGTGGTATCTCATTTTATAGATGATATGGTAATTACTCTTCTTCATCAACTTGTTGAGATTTAGTAACACTTAAACCTCAGAGAGCATCCATGAGGGTGTTAGAGCATCCATGAGGGTGTTAGAGCATCCATGAGGGTGTTTCTGGGGTAATTTGACTGAGGTGAAAAAGCCTCATGTTGGATATGGGCAGACCACAGTGGGATCCAAAGTGAATGAATGACTGAATGAATGAATAAATGAATGAGAGAAACCAAGCTGACCTCCAGCCTTTGTCTCTCTCCCTTTTTGACTGAGCTACTGCCTCCTGCTCTTGCTGCTCCTCCCTTCCCCACCAAGATGGCTATGCCCTCAGAAGTGAGCAAAAGCAAATTCTTTATTCTCTAAATTGCTTGTGCCAAGGTTATTGTGACAGAACCATTAACCATCAAACTAGTGTTGCTCGTTTCATTTTTAAGAACAACACTACATTTAACATCCTTATATTGGGACTGGAGAGATGTCCCTGCACTTAATTGTACTTGGTACTTTTCCAGAGGATCCAAGTTCTGTTCCCAGCACCATATTGAAGGGATTCACAACTCCCTGTAACTCTAGCTCCAGGGAATCAGACAATTTCTTCTGGCCTCTGAGGGCACCTTCACAAGTGCACATGCACACACAAAAACATAAATTGTGAAGCAAAACATCCTTATGTCCTGTGCCATTCCATGATGCCATGATTACTTCTTTAAGAAAAACCAAAACAACAGCAACAAAACAAAATGAAACAAACAAAAGCAAACAAAAAATATAGTAGAAAAAGATGAGCTGGATTAATTACCATACAGCATATGAGCACATTTCACACATGCCTCCAAGTTAAAATTCAGAACATGTACCAGTTAATTATCTACTCCAGCTCATCAATGGTCCATATACGTAAAAACCTCCTCTAGAGTTATAAGCAACACAGTAAACTATGGACAACTTTGAAAGCCATGGAAATACTACTTAAACTGATACCTCTAATTTTCAATTAAAACTAATTAATGAAAAAGACCATCTTCAGGCTTTTTTTTTTTTTTTTTTTTGTATATTGTCTCGACTAGATGATAGACAATAGTGGGTTCAGTATGCACTTCAGTTTGTGCCACCTCTGAACTTGAGTAGCAAGTCTCCTTGACGTGCTCCAGCCTGCCATTCTAGCCTATGGATCTTGAGTTTACCAACTCACCACAATTATAGGAGCCCCTCTGAAGTAAATCTCTCTACATATGTGTACCAGAAAATACTTGATGGACAATGGGTGATGATCCCAAGTACATTTTCCTCCACATTTAAATGGAAATTCATTTTCTGACAAGCGTTTCTCAAGTTTTAAGTGTGCCTAGAAATCACTGAAACACCCTATAAAGTGTTAATTATTATTGAAATTTTAGATTTTCCCTTTGAACAAGTTCCAAGGTGATGGGATGGTGCTGATTATGAACCATACCATTTTGGTAAGGTCTTGATTTTCAGTAGCAGACAAACCACTTACCTCTGGCATCCATAAAACATCTCAACAGTATCCTAGCTCCCCAAATAAGGAATTTAAAGTAGTATTTCCAGTAACAATGTCTTCGTTTTACAAAGCTGTCTACTTGTGTAATGTGCCAGAATGAAAGATCCAAGACCTTAACAATATCTATTTTTAAAGTAATGATATGCTAAATGATATAAACCATACCACATCTAGCTTTTATCATTGATCCTATTTAGAGATTTCTACAACTACAGTATAATGTAATGGGGGAAGGATTGTAATGTGTGTGTGTGTGTGTGTGTGTGTGTGTGTGTGTGTGTGTGTGTGTGTTTATGTACCAGGGAGTCAGAATATCAGATTCAATCCTTTAATGTCGCAGCTTTCCAGCTGGCAAAGCTTAAGAAATTCTGAATACTAGTCATGCCAAAATTCCACCCCCACAACCTGGCTGACAGCTTTATCAACAATCTGGAGAGAAAGCAGCCCCTGGCTGCCCTTCCCTCACTCTGGTGCCAATTGTGGCCTGAATGTTTGGGCTTCAGCAATAAACAGAAGCAGACAAGATCTAAATATCCAAAGTGAATACAAAAAATACTTTTACTATTAACAAAAATAATAATAAGTAAATAAATAAGCAAGGAAGACATTCAGGACATGAATCAACTTTTAAGGCAATGATGGCATAAGTAATTAGTAACTTTAATACAGCTGTGATAAGCTGCTAAGTGATGTGCTCAATTACCAATAATCACACTGGTGAATATGTCACTTTCATCAAACAAATATATCTTTCAGCTATCCAGTCGGTGAATCACACCAGAAAGAATAATTAGCAGAGCATAGAGTCTCAAGGCTAATAGAGAACACAAAGAAAGTTATGTGAGCTCATTGTTGCTCCTTAAGTGTTTTCATTGAATAAAGTAATATAGTTCTAAAGAATCCAACAAGCCACTGACTGCCTTATCAACTTCCCCAAACTATCATTTCCCCCGAGAAAATGACAAGGGAGAAAGTACAGAGCAAAGTCCTCCAGAGTGACAGATGAGCCACTACAACCTGGATGAGTCTTGAAGTGTGGGCTGCATCAAATAAGACAGGCGTACAAAGATAGATGGTGGTACACATGATTCCACTATAAAAAAAGAGATATTTGAAAAAAAATCATAGCTAAGTTTAAAGGTTTTAATTTCTTATTTTTAATTATGTGTATTGTGGAGAGTCAATTTACACATGTGTGAGTGTCTGAGGACCACAAAAGAGCATCATGGTAAGCTGCCTCATGTGGTTGCTGGAACAGCACTCCAATACTCTGCAAGAGTATTAGTAGCTCCTAACCATATCTATCCAGCCAGCCCCATAGCTAAGTTGCAACAGGAATGGTACTTCACAGCATACAAAGTATTGCTACCAATTTTTCAGTTCATAAGGGAAATAGGAAGCTAATGTCACAACTATGAAAAGCAGAAGACATAAGCCTGATGATGTCTTCAAAAAAACAAGTTATCCTACATAAGTCATTCATGTGGAAATGATTTGACTTTAGCCACAGAGTGTTTCCAAAAGCTATTACATTATAATGATGTCCATTTTAAAAACAATCTTTATATTTCAAGCTGTTAAGAAAGCAAATGTAATCTCATTTCATCTCTATGCAGAAAGTAGAAGGCAACATGCCATGAATCCTACTGTGGCCATGAATTTAATCATATCCATGTATCTGATGTGGGCTCTGGACACAAGACAAACCCTCAAAGTTGAAAAGGACAACATATGTTCTCACCAAATGTACTCCATTGTTGGTGACCATGTCTCTCCTATTCCTGGCTGGTTGTCTATTAGTGACGATTTCCTGTGTGTGGCCACCAGAGTTGTGAGTGGTTTGTGAAATATTTGAAACTTAACGTTGACCTTTCCCGTAGTCAAATAGCAATGTGATTATGGAGTAGCACCCAGGTTAGCCACTCCAAAATCAAACATGAAAGATGGTATGAAATCTTATTACTATCAACATGACCCATCCATGTGCAAAGCAAGGAACTCTTAACACATGAAACATATCCTTCCTTCAAAGACAAACGAGAGAAGAACCATCCTTTGCCATTTCAAAAACAACAAAAAAGAAAAAAATCAAAAACCAAACAAAAAGAAAAGAAACAAATTCTACCCTGCCTGAACCCAGTTTACTATTCAGGTTCTGAGTAATGAAGTCACTTTGCACTACATATCTCTAAATTCTTAATGTTGGTAAAAATTTAAACAACAGCAACAAAAAGCCTCTCTCTCTCTCTCTCTCTCTTTCTCTCTCTCTCCCACTATTAAAAAAAAATCCAAATTCCATAATAAGATCTAGTCCCTTCATTTTTTTAAAATGAAAAGCTCTAGGAAGTACAATTGCCATAAAGGATTTAATATGATTTTCACTTGCTATCAAGGAAGCATCTGAAAATTGATTTTCTTTGTAAAGAAAAGAATAAAGGCACCACCTATCCCCCTCAAAAAGTTAAGCAAGTAACAAGAAAAACAACTAAGTGCAAACTCAAACATCAAGAAATATATATTACAGACATTGAAAGAACAATTCTCAACTTCATGTGGGAAAAAAAAAAAAAAAAAAAAAAAAAAAAAAAAAAAAAAAAAAAAAAAAAACAGAATAGCTAAAAACTATCCTGAACAATAAAAGAACTTCCAGAGGTGGTATCATTCCTGACCTCAAGCTGTACCACAGAGCAATAGCATGGAATTGGTATCAGAACAGACAGATGAATCAATGGAATCGAATCAAAGACCCAGAAATACACCCACATACCTATGGACACTTAATTGTGATAAAGAAGACAAAATCATACAATGGAGAAAAGAAAGGATCTTCAACAAATAGTTCTAGTCTAACTGAATGTCTACATGTAGAAGAATTTTTGAAGATAGATCCAGATCTATCACCCTGCATAAAACTCAAGTCCAAGAGGATCAACAACCTCAACATAAAACCAGATACACTAAATCTAATAGAACAGAAAGTAGGGAATAGCCTTGAACTCATTTGCACAGGAGACAACTCGCTGAACAGATCACCAATGGCTCAGGCTCTAAGACCAACAACTGATAAACAGGACTTCATAAAACTGAAATCCTTTGTAAGGCAAAGGACACTGTCAATAGGACAAAACAGCAGCCTACAGATTGGGAAAGTATCTTCATCAGCCCTACATCTAAAAGAGGATTAATATCCAAAATTTATAAAGAACTCAAGAAGTTAGACACCAACAACCCAAATAATCCAATTATATTATGGCATATAGAGCTAAACAGAATTCTCAACATAGGAATCTCAAATAACTGAGAAGCACTTAAATATTCAAAGTCTGAAGAGGAAACGTCTGGTTTCTTTGGAAAGTCAGTTATGCCAAATGTTGTTTTGCTAGAACACATGTGAAAGGATGTTTTGCTAAAGCAGAGACAAGTGAAAGGATGTTTTGCAATAGCAGACATGTGATGAGGGAATATAAATATAACCCCACAGACAATGGGAGCTAGGACACTGGTTCGCATTGCTCCACCTCGCTATTCTTCTCTGATGACACACATGTATTCATTTGCCTTACATTGCATTGCTGTGCTTTGCTTGTGGTGACTTCATAGAGAGAAACTCACCAAAGAACTTCTTGTGAGGTTCCTGGAACTCTTGCCACCTACGCAACCTTGGGCCAGTTGGCGATCCTTGTGGTTTCTTCTGAATTGAACTTCCCTTGCTGGTTAGTCTGTGTTGACTGCCAAGTGAACCAAACTGTAGCTGCTGATTCATATTTGGTGTTTGCTACTGGACTGAACTGCCGATATCCTGACAACAAAAATTGGACTCGCCCCCAAAGAGCTATTTCTAAACAGGTCTACTTCCCCCCATGTCCAAATAACTTTTCTCTTCCACTACCTCTGGTGGGTGGTGGGCTAAAAGGGGGGTTGAACATTTAAGTAGGTTGGAAAAGAATTATGCCTACAAAAGTCCTTAGTTATCAGGGAAATACAAATAAAAACAACTCTGAGATTCTATCTTACTGGTAGGTCAGAATGGCTAAGATCAAAAACTCAAGTGACAGCACATGCTGGCAAGGATGTGGACCAAGTGGAACACTCCTCCATTGCTGGTGGAAGTGCAAACTTGTACAACCACTTTGGAAATCAATTTGGCATTTTGTTTTTAATAGCTGAATAGTGTAGATACTGCACATTTCCTTTATGCATTCTTCAGTCAGAGACATCTAGATTGTTTCCAATTTCTGACTATTATGAATAAAGCTGTTATGAACATAGTTGAGAAAGTGTCCTTGTGAAAATGCCAGATTTTCAAAGTGGTTGTACAGGGGATTGGGGGTCAAATTAGGTGTTGGGATGGGAGGGGCAGGAGAAATGGCCAGATGGTCATGAGAATGAATAGAAATCTGCAACTGGTAGGGGTGGGGACTGGGCATCTTGAGGACTTTCCAGAGACCTAGGATAGGGGAAATGACCAAGAATCAGTGGGGGGTGACCTTAGCTGTCTGTCTCAGCATTGAGAATATGGAATCTGAAGAGGCCACTTCCTGTAGCCAGATAGAAACCCCAGTGGAGCAATAGGGCCACCAACCCACCCACCAAATTTCCAACCCAAAATTTATCCTGTCTATGAGAAATGCAGGAAGGGGTATGGAGCAGAGACTGGAAGAATGGCCAAGCAATAACTGGACTAACTAGAGACCCATCTCATAGGCAAGCACCAATCCTTAATACTATTAATGATACTCTGTTATGCTTTCAGACGGGAGTCTAGGCATGGCTGTCTTCTGAGAAGCTCCACCCACCAGCTAACTCAAGCAAATACTGATACCCAAACCAAAACAGTGGATGGAGCTTGGGAAATCTTTTGGAAGAGTTAGGGGAAGGATTAAGGGTCATGAAGGAGGTAGGAACTCCACAGGAATACCAATAGAGTCAACTAACCTGGATCCTTGGAGCTCTCAGAGACTGAACCAACCAAAGAACATACACAGGCTGGACCTACCCCCCCCCACACACACACACACAAACAAACAGATATGTAGCTTGGTCCTTATATGGGTCCTAACCATCTAGAGGAAGGGCTATACCACAAGCTGTTGCCTGCATGTGGGATATGTTCTTCTAGCTGAGCTGCCTTGTCTGGCCTCAGTGGGAAAGGATGCACCTAGTCCCACAGAAACTTGATGTGCAAGGGTTAAGGGAATACACAGTGGGGTCTTCTACCTTCTCAGAGGAGAAAGGAATGGGAGATGGGGTAATGATTGTGGGAGGGGTGATCAAGAGTGGGGGCAGTGACCTGGATGTAAAGTGAATAAATATTAATTAATTGACTGAAATTTTTTATATTAATTTCTATTAAGAGGGTAATGGCCTATGGTCAAGCTTGTTCAGTTGGATGTAAGTGCTCTCAGTGGTTTTATGATTAAATTTATTTATTTGTTCACTTTATAACCCAATATCAATCCCTCCTCTCCTCCAGTACCCCCTTACATAGGTCTTCCCCCCATTTCCCTTAGGAGCAGAAGGCCCTCTCTGGGTATCAACCCCCATCCCATCTCCACACTCCCACAGCTCCCCACCCCACACAAGTTGCTAAAGGTACTAGGCACATTCTCTCCCATTGAGTCTAGACAAGGATATCCATTTAAGGGTTCAGGATCCACAGGCAAGCAGGTAGACAACAGACTCAGGAACAGCCCCTGCTCCAGTTGTTTGGGGGACCCCACGTGAAGGCCAAGATGCTCATCTGCTGCATATGTTCAGGGGACCTAGGTCTAGTCTGTGCTCACTTTTTGGTTGGTGATTCAGTTTCTGGGAGCTCCCAAGGGTCCAGGTTAGTTTATTCTGTTGGTCTTCCTGTGGAATCTTTCTCCCAATTCTTCTGTTAAGACTCCTTGAGCTCTATCTACTATTTGAGTGTGAGACTCTGCATCTCTTTCCATTGGCTTTTGGGTGGAACCTCTCACAGGGCAGTTATGATTGGTTCCTCTCTACAATAATAGAGTAAAGTAACCCAGACCCGAAAGGGCATGCACAATATGTACTCACTTGTAAGTGCATATTAGCCATAAAGTACAGTATAACCTGTGCTATAATCAACAGACTCAAAGCAGCCAAATAACAAGGAGGGTACAAGGGAGGATGGTTGAATCTTTCTCAGAAAATAAAACAAAATAGATACCAGAGGTGAATGGAGGTCAGGAACTGGGTGGAAGAGGGGATGGGGAGAGGAGCAGAGGAGGTCATATGTAGGGAGAGCAGGGGAGAGAGAAGGGAGATCGACTGGAGGTTGGGACAATATCTAGAACTTGCCAGAGACCTGGTTTAGAGAGAGGCCCATGAGGATCTAAACAGGTGACTCTAGCTGAGATTCCTAGCAGTGAGGGATATGGACCCTGAAGTGGCCACTTCCTATAGCCAGGCAGGACTCCCAATGTAAGTATAAGGACAGCAACCCACAAAGAAAAAAGCCTTCTACCCAAATATATCCTGCATATAAGATGCGCAGGGACAAAAATAGAGCAGAGTCTGAGGGAATGGCCAACCAGTGCCTTCCCAAAACTGAGACCCATCCCATGGGAAAGAATCAATCCCTGATACTATTAATGTTTTAATTCCATCTTTGTTTTGTTCAATGTTTAAGGATCTACAGCAGTGGTTTTCAACCTTCCTAATGCCGTGGCTCTTTAATGCAGCTCCTCATGTTGTGATGACTCCAGCCATAAAGTTGTTATGTTATAACTGTAATTTTGCTACTATTATGAATCATAATGTAAATATCTGATGTGTATATGGTCTTAGGTGACCCCTGTGAAAGAGTCATTTGACCCCCAAAAGAGTCGCAACCAACAGGTTAAGAATCACTGATGTTCAGCATATACTTTTAGATAGGATCCAGCAGCCAACAACAAAAGCTATGTCTAGGGATGCGCTAATATTTGGATTAATAAAGCAGGTGGCCTGTATGTATGTACAACTCAATGCAAACATGTAAACCTTATAGAAGCCTCATTTTGCTTCTCAACTTTTGGTGTGTGAACTTCTCCTGGAAGACACAAACAAGTGCCTGGTCACCTTAGATAGGAACCAACAATAGACCAAACTCCACCAAACTTTGTCTTGACAAACCAGTGAGTTTATCAGGGTTACTTACAGGGCATAGATGAAGGACTCCATATAGGAAAAAGAAAACAGCTACAGAAAAGTCTCACCTTAGCATGAATGGTGACTTCCCCATAGCTGCATGAATAGAGCTCTCCCTTCTGATAAAACTTCCATGCTTCTGTTACCTCCCAAGACCATGAAGTCACATGCATCTGGGCTGAAAGGTACACAGCTGGGAGGGACAGTGTAGATGAGAATGACTGGACTCTCGGGTCAGGGTCTAATGACCTGCCCCATCCCTTCTTCTCCAGAATGCCAATAATCTTCAGGGTTGCTTGCAAACAGGCACAGCTTCACAAGGAATGCTCTAAGAGAAACACATGGCTCTTCCTGGGAAGGGGAAATAGAATAGATTTAGCGGGCAGGGATGGGAAGAACGAGTACTGGGTGATGGTATTGGAATAGGAGGGTATTGTGGGGAGAGGCAATATGGAAACCTAGTCCAGTAGGAGCTTTCAGGGTTCTACAAGGGTGACCTCATTAAGGATGCCTAGTGACAGAGGATTTGGAGCCTGAACCAGCCAACCTCTATAATCAGGTAAGGCTTCCAGAGGTGGGACTGAGACACCAACCTGGTCACAAAACCTTCAACCCACAACCATAACCTTCAAGCTTTACTAGGGCAATAGAGGCATAGAACATGTGGGGAAGGCTAACCAATGAAGAGTCTGACTTAAGGCCCACACTATGGGAAGAAGCCTACAATGCCTGGATGACCAGGAATTGAAGGCTAAATAGCCCAGAGACCTATTGTTGTAAAACATTAATAAAATGATTTCTAATAATATTGTTATATACTCATAGATAGGTGCCTAGCCCAATCAACATCAAAGAGGCTATTGCTGGCAGCAGAGACCCACAGACAAATATTAGAGAGGGGGGGAAAATTGGAAATTTATATCAGGTCCCTCCCCTTGAAGCTCTGGAATGTAGGAGCCAGAGGGGAGAAGGACACCAGGAGAACATAACCCTCAGACTTCAACTAAACAGGGTTCATAAGGGCTCCTAGAGACTGAAGTGACAATCAGTGATAGTCACAGATCCTGCACAGTCTGTGCTAATTTTCTCTGTATATTTGTTATGGTTGTGTAGCTTGGTGTTTTGTAGGACTCCAAACAATGGGAGTGGGGGTTATGTTTAATTCTTTCCTCTGCTCTTATGTCTCCTTTCTACCAACCGGGTTGCCTCATATGAGGGTTTGTACCTATTCTTATTGTATCTTGTTATGCAATGTTTGGTGGATATCCCAAGGAGGCCTGGTCTTTCCTGAAGGGAAATAGAGGAGTGGATCTGGAGGAGGGGGACATGGGATGGAGGGGAATATGTGTGGAGGGAGGGGGAACTGCAGTAAGGATATATTAAAAACAAAAAATTAAAATAAGAATATAGCAATGCTCTCAGAAGATAGCATTGTACAACTCCTCTTCCTAAGGATTTAAACAAGAAGGCAGCATCTCCAACCACATTATAAAAAAATTTGACAATAATCCCTGAACCTGTTTGGGCCTCATTCTGTTTGACTCTGTACTTCGTGGCTCTGAAATTGCCAGTCCCCACTCCTACCTCCCTCCAAAGAGAATCTCCATCTAAGAGCCTGTGACAGACTCACCAACCCCATCTAATCCACGGAGCATGCTCAAAGCCTTGCTTTTGCTACCTCATCCCCCAACAACTTTGACCTGCATAATCTTAAACATATGAGGCAAAGAAGGACAATCTTGTTCAGTTCACTACATTTGCCCAGTAGGAAACAAGTCCTTTGGTGGCTGGGACTATTCGCTCTTCAGGACACCTCCCATTATTCATTAGTAGAAATTAGTTTCTGATACATGGCATAATGATTCCTATACTTCAACTATTCTTCCCTCCACTCACCTCCTTAAAGGTTTTCTGAAAACACAAATGTCACCCTCAGAGCTTCTGATCCAATAGGTTTCAAGTGGGTCCCAGAGAGCTGTGCCCTTTTCTAACCACAGGGCTCATCCCGACATGCATCCAAACTTGACAGCTTTGTCCAGATCAGCGGCCTTTGAAAGTACTAGGAGCAGTAACCACTGTAGTTCAGCTTTCCCTTGCATTTATCTGGTGCTCCGTTCTTCCTCCAGGTGCATCACCTTCTATCCTTTTATCAGCCTAAACATTTATATCTGTGGCACCAAAATCTTCCTAGTGCTACCCCCTTTAATTCTCAGGGGACTTGTGCCTTGGTGGTGTTTTTATTTGACTGTTTTCACACTTTGTTTTCAATCTTTTTCTATCAGGGTCATGCCAAAATTAAGGGTAACACCATGTCTAGATTAGACTTGGCTTTGATGTCATTTTAAATTATTAGTGTGGCAAGCAATCTGAAAAACAATGAATAATATTGTTAAGTATTATTCTGCTGTCCTTACAGCCTCCATTTAAAATGTGTTTAAATATTCTGGGTGTGAGCAGAGCCTGCTGCTGAAAGGGAGGAATAGAAATGGGCCATTTTAGCTTCTTAAGAAAAAACAAATCAAAGTATGAATAAGGTTGAGTGAGAGAGAAACACAGCCATAGACATTAGATAGTCCCTGTCTCCCGGCATCAATCTCAGAACCAAACCAACACCAAACACACAATAGTAAGAACAGGAAAGAGAGATGTGGCCCAGAAGCCAGCAAGTGTGGAGGACTGTAGCTCAAGCTGTACATAGCCAAAACATGATGCATCATTCAATATTGCTCCTTCCTGTGGCCCCTTTTTGTCACTTTATGCTGTCAAGGAGTTTGCAAAAGTGGGTAACTGAGTTCAAGCAGAGTTTGAGCAGTGAAAGAGGAACAGCCTAGATTCCTTCAGAATAAAATAATAAAAACAGCTTCATAAAGATGGCCAGTTCTCTGTGGTCTGGATGGAGACCATCAGTGGAAAGTCATAAAGGAAGTGACCTATAAATAATTAAAACGAAACCTTGAGGTCAGTGCTTGCTTTTGACAAAAGTCTCCCCTAAATGAACAAGGGAACGGAATTGATCTTCCTACGAAGATTAAATCATCAGTATTGCAGGCTTTTTCACAGCCCCACTGTCTGGGCTTGCAGTCACAGCTCCCTGAGCATCAAACCAAACAGAAAAACAGCCACTGGCTCCGGTGAGAGCAGAGACTAATGGAGGTGTCACTCCATCCCCAGCTATGACTGACGGATGCTCGCCCTGCTGTCAGTGAGCACTCTTCGAGGTGAGCCAGCACATACTTCTCTCAGCAGCTGCTGACGAGCAGGCCCTCCTCCAGAGCAGGAGGAGTATATAGCTATGTCTGCCCAGATTTAGTAAAAGAATTCAACGAGTATGACACAGACAAGCCAAGTGGATTAAACAGTGTACTAGAACCAAGGCACTCTAAAGGAAGAATTTTCCATTGACGTTGCCTATAACACCTCCCTAGGACTTAGAGTCTCCTCTTCCAAGAGGCTGACTTCACGCCACCTACCTAACAGTAAATGTGGTGAATTAAATCATTCTGGATTATCTTGTTGATACCAGAGTTCTGTCTGCAGGAATAGTCAAGTGTCTTAAGCTGAATATGCAGGGATTTTCAGTGAATTTTGTATTTCAAAGGAAAACTACAACCAAGTAAATGAGAAATTGTAAAAGGCAGCCTCGTACACAGCAATGTGAATGTTTATGAAGCCATTAGTGAGCTGTATGCAAGGGGCTTGTTTAAATATTTTTAGAGGTTTTGTTAAACTTATTTAGTATATGAGCACGTCTTCATTTATAAGATATGGGATGACAGTAATTGCAAATTGCTACTATTGTCACACACACACACACAAAGTTTAGTTTGTGTTGCAAGAGCTTTAAAGCCAAAAGGCTAGTGTTTAATAAAATCTACTCATTTTATATTTTTAGATTTTGGTGTTCATTTGGTTTGTTGTTGTTGTCTTATGTAAAGACAAAAACAAAGGACACAACACCATTAACACATTTTGGCATTGCCATACTGTGTTTAGCTTCCACACAGAGCTCTATTCGGGAGAAGTAAAGGTGTGGGAGAATCATCCCAATGTCCAAGAGTTTCTGTCGCAAGAGCTGTAGCACTTGAGAAGAGATGTGTTCTCTCAAAGCACCTTCAGGACCCTTTCCTCCTTGCTAGCTAGCCAGCTCCTCACTGGCCCAGCCCAGACTGACTCAGCGCAGAGAGACAGGTGCAGCACCTGGGAGTGACTGAGTGGCAACAGTGGAGACATGGGCAGAGGCAGCAGCGCAGCGGAGGCGATTCCCCCTCCCTACTCCCACTCTATCCCCTTGGCCTGGACCCCCCCCCCCCCAACACGCAACCGGGCCAGAGATCTTCGTGGGAAGCCCTTCAGAACAGGGACCCACAAGAAGGTGCTGCTGTGTGTGAATCACTGTCTGCTGCTGAAGGGGAAAGCGTTCTTCCTGTAGCAGGGATCACTGGGGCACTGAGGCAAACTCACAGCTCTAGGGGCTCCTCTGCAGTGGCTTTAGAAGTCTGGCTTCTCTGCTCTTTTTATTGTATTCATTTATTCCTATAAATATATATAATGTAATGCAGGGTGGTGGTGGCTCATGCCTTTAATCCTAGCACATGGGAGGCAGAGGCATGCCATTCTCTGTGAGTTAGAGGTCAGCCTATCTATAGAACAAGTTATAGGACAGTCAAACAATAAAGAAATATGAGAGAGAGAGAGAGAGAGAGAGAGAGAGAGAGAGAGAGAGAGAGAGAAATAATTTTTTTTAAAAGGGGAGACATGATTCAACAGTTAAGAGCATTTGCTGCTCTTGCAGAGAACCCAGGTTTGGTTCCTGTCACACACAGTTGGTTTCTACTTACACAGTTGTAGCTCACAACTACCTGTAATTTCAGTTCTGGGGAAACCAAAGCCCTCTTCTGACCTCTGTGGGCATTGAATGTGGTATACTTGCATACAAGCAGGAAAAACACTCATACACTTAAGAATAAATACCTCTTAAAAATAAATAATTGGTGCTCAGCAGCACATGATCACTTCATAGAATGATATTTTAATTTAAAAATATCCAAAATTAAAATAAAATGTAAATGTATTTTAATTGACACACAGCAATTGTGCATTTCTATGAAAAACAGTATGAACCTACTACTTGCATAGGTGTGTCCAATGAGGTGAGGGTAATTGGCCTGTGCCTGACCTCAGGCATACCTTTTTGTTTTTAATGTTGAGACCATTCAAATGTTCTGTTTAGCAATCTTAATTTACACAATTAATTGTTGTCAACCATAATTAACTAACTGTGCTATGGGACTCTGCTCTATGGGGCTAATATTAAATGCAAAGCTGATATAATTTACATCCACAATTTTCATACTTACTCTGAAAAGACTATTTGTATTATTTCTCTATTGCAATATAAAATTTATCCTTTTTGCATAAGAGATGTGTAGTTTTTAGATTTTCATGACGAAATTACAATTCATACTTTCCCGAGTAAAAGACTACATCATTAAATGCTAATTGTTAAGTTGATGCTAAATGATAAAGAACATCATGAATCTCAAGTCCTATAAATTTACAGTCGTATCACATGAACATTTTTAAGATTTTTTTTTAATTTTTAATTGTATGTTTATGTCAAAGGACTGGGAGTTGGGCCTTTGCACTTGAGTGTAGATGTCTTGGGAAACCAGAAGAGGGCATCAGATCCCCAGGAATTGGAGTTATAGGGGTTTGTGAGCTGCCCAATGTAGGTACTGAGAACAGGATTCAGGTCCTCTGAATGAGCAACACACACCCCTAACCACTGAAGCATCTCTGCAGCCCCTACATATACGTATCTATTCTCCATTCCACCGTGGCTTTGAATGGCATAGAAATGCTTCCGGGTGACAGCCTTTGCAGAGAATTTTGAACATGTCAAAATTCACCTTCCTCCCCCTTCTCCTGACTCCACCAAGCCAGCAGCCCTCTGTATAGAAAGTAAGTCTCTGCTCAGAAAGGTATGAACCAATAGGAAGACCTATGGTCACCCTTCTACTTTAGAGCCAAAGCATCATCAAGTTTGTGTGTTTGTTTTAGTACTGAAAAGAATAAGGCAAGTGACATAGCTTGTTGGAGTAGAGGTTCCATCTAGGAAGCAAGAACTAAGTGTGAGCTATGCTAAAAAGGATACAAAGATAAAACATTACCACAATTCTCAAGATAGCAACCTAGTTGAAAAATAAACAAAATAAATATACAAAAGCTTCTAGGCAGAAGGAGCAGGGATGAGGAGGAACATGGTGTGACATCCGCTGACTCAGCACAGCAATGGTAGACATGAGTGACTTGGCTGAACTGGTTTGCTCTTGGAGTTGGCTATACTGACTCCAAGTCCTACTTTTCCATTTCCTAGGAGCGGCTCTTTCTTCTGCTCTTTCCGAAGCTTCCGTTTATCTGCTGTTGCTCCTAACCCTGAGAGGTCAAATTCTCCGTCTCCATTATACTAACAGCACAACCTCACTTCCCTCCCGACTCAGCTTCTGCCGTTGACCCCAGCCACCTATATTCTTATTTTTCCATCTTGAAATACATTGTGAACTCTCCTCCCCCACCACTTGTGTCCTGTAGAGCATTAGAAACCCTAGAAACTAGACTTCACAGAATGGAAGTAACACCCACAGCAAGTACTGATATGGATAAGCAAGTGCCAGTTATCTTGCAGCAGGCTCGCTCCCAGGGTCTCAGAGTTCATCAATTATAGAGGAATAAACAAGGTCCCGCCTCATTCCTTCAAGGTGCTGCTCAAGGCTGAAACTTCAAAACTTTTACTGTTTTAGTTATGAAAGAGAAGGGACCCACAGGAAGCTCCCGCTACATAAATGTTGCAGTAACTGTGATACCGCCTTAGGGTTTATTAAAAAGCTACCTAATAATAAATAAAAACAGCCTTAAGGAAAAAATACAAATCATTTTTATGTAACGTTTTCTTAAAATTGAATGACTTTCAATAGATATTTGCAAATCACCGTTCCTTCTTCTCTTTCATTCTCATCAGTGGCTTTAGATAATGTTATTATCTACATACCTGTTAGCAGAACACAAGTTGTGCTATGACTAAGTATGTGGGATTAGGAGGATACTATGGAAGACACATTAGACATGTGACTGAAACACAAAAGTCTTCATGGACCTCACCCTCACCCCCGCCCGAGAGTTGTTCTTGACCCAATACTTAATAAAGACTTAATAAAGTCTCTTAGAGTAAATAAATAAAGTAAATAAAGTAAATGAAGTCTCTTAGAGACTCCAAGCTGGTAAGAAAACCACTGCTTCCTCTAAATTATCCTGGAATCCTAAAAAAACAATTAAGTCCTGGTAGAAGTGAGTCTTCCATTTACCATAAAGACTAGCTAAGCAAGGGTCCTACACCAAAGCTCCACACATCCCATAGAAAGAACTCCACAGTTACTCACACACACACACACACACACACACACACACACACACACACACTGCCTTCGTCCCACCTACAACAACCAGTAAAACTAAAGAAAGGCACAAGACCCCATTTTATGTGCAACCTCCCCCCCACCAGGGCATGCTTCTGCAAAGTGAACTTGTACCTATTTTACATAGTTCCCTGAAATTAAGCCTCAAAAGACTCCCTTGTTCTTTCTCACTCACTGACACAAGTATGCACAAACTCATACTGTCTGCCTTTGGGAGACAGATTAACTCTCATTCAGCAAGTTATCAAGCAATGAAAAACCTTTCCTAGGATAGAGGGGGAAACCAAGACAGAGTGCTGGCCTTTTGTATATAGATGTGTGGGGTATACCAAGCCATACTGCTGCATCTGAGTGTCAGCCAGTGCACACTCAGATGGGGTTGGTGAGATGGTTGGACACAGGACTTCCTACCAGTACCATCTCACTAAATATCCCAAGCCTTCCGGCAAGCCATCTCTCAAAGACTAACAGGCTTGTTCTTGTTGTTATTATTGTTGGTTTTTTATTTAGTCTCTGTTGCCAACATTCCAGGTCTGTAACTAGTTTTGCACATTCCAAGATAGTAGCTCACAAATTGCAAAACACTTGGAGACTTTTGTTTCAAAGCTAAGGCCCAGAATCCCCTTCCCAACCCCCTTTCTCACAATTCTGGTTTAATAGTCTGGGGAGTTAAGTCCTACAGGTAGTACAAACTGTGGCATAGATTGTGACAACCTGGAGGGAAGGGACCAGGTCACAGTGCCATTCCCCACTCACATGGCACAGTCCTGTGTAAACCCCTATTTCCAAATGGATTAGGGAAGAATTTGAGACACTAATCACTTACTATCTTAACCTCAATTCTGCTCACCTATTATAAATATTTACCTTTCAACTTCAGCCCAAAAGACATCAGAACTTTTTGTGGTAAACAACACAGTTTTTCTCCATTTACTGCTTGGTGGGAAGATGAAGGATGATGCCGTCAATGGGGAAGACAAAAAGTTGCCGCCCTGTGAACATCAGGGTGTGGTTACATTAACCTTATCCCTAATTGATTCTGTTTAAAAAAAAAAAAAAAAAAAAAAAAAAAAAAAAAAAAAAAAAAAAAAAAAAAAAAAAAAAACAAAGTAAGTATCCTAGCTTACTAACTTTGTGCAGCTTTGAGCTATTATAACTATAAGAACATATAGGCTGAAAGGGTTTTTTTCCTATTAAAACAAATAAGTATACCATATCTTCTAAAATTTATTAGCAAATGACACCCTTACTCAACACATTGCCATAACCCGGCTCCAAGTGAGGACAAGACCATTTTATCAGATTTTCCTCTGCCTCATAAAATGTTCCTCTCCTTCAGAGCCTGTGGTTTAATTACAGAAACTATAAACTATCCCACAGAGTGCAGCAGGAAGAATTAGCCATCCTCTTTATTTATGAGTGTTCTAGACAAAGAGGCTGGCAAACATGAATAAAGCCAAGGTCTGCCTAGGCACACAGATGAGAGGGTAAAAACAGGGCTAGTATATATCACAGGCAGAATTTGCTAGTCTCCTTCCCAACCCACTCTACAGGAAGCCCACTACCCTTAGATATATTTAGAGAATTTTCTGAGCCTCTAATAGTCCAGACCTTTGCCTGTGTTTGCCTCTGCAGCTGCAAAGCACAGAGGAAATGGTGCATGTTGCAGCAGAATCCAAGCTGGAGCCTGTTCCATCACCATCTCTAGATCTGCCCAGGACCCAAAGACAGCACATGGAAAATGACACACAGTCCACATCCCCAGAGCAGGGTGGCTATTTCACGGAGACTATTTCTCTTGGAGACTCTTTACCCAGAAGTTCATTGAGTCTAAACTGAACAGCACACCTGGAAAGCATTTGTGCTTCATAAAAGTTATTTCCTCTACCATCCTTCTCCATTCCGGTGAGGTCTCCCAAAGTCCAGCATATTTTATGCATTTTCTCTGATAAAAAGTGTTAATGGAGACTTAAAATTCACCTATTCACATGGTCCCTGGGCTTCAAACTATATTCACTCATTCACTCAGGAACAATGCTAGATAGTGAGACAACAAAACATCCTAGACCAACACAGGCCTCTTGTCACGGGACAAGAGCAATGAGAAGGCTTTCTACAGAGGAGTTGAGGATTTTGTGAGAAAACCAGGGCAAGAGGGAAAGAGGGCTAGGGGAATGAGCAAATAGACACATAATGAAAGCCCAGGGGATAGGCAATGTTAACAATTCCACGATAAAAATTTGCCTCAGAAGTGTTAGCCCTCCACACCAGCTCTTGTGGTCATGAATAGCTATGGTTGACTGCCTTAATCCTTGATTTCCTGTGTTTTTTAAGACAATGTTAATTGAGTAAAGACAGGACCTGAAGGCACAAAGCTGACTGACTGTAGGTAGAATCTCGTCAAATAAAAACCCGTTAAACCTGAATTTAGATAAACAGTGATGACCTTACAGTTTACATATGTCTCTGATATTGCACAGTATATACTACTAAAACTTTCTTGCTGTTTGTCTGGAATTCTAATTTAACTGAGTGTACTGTATTTTTATTTGCTAAATCTGGCAGCCCTACATCATGAATGTGACCACAAACTTGATCACTCTCACTGGAAAATCAACTGGAAAAAGCAGAGATAAGATTACAAAAGCAGACATCAATGGGAAAAGCATAAAAACACTACTCACCAAGAAAGAAATAAAAGGAAAGACTATCACAGGCCAAGCCAAGTCTCTTGTCTGAATTCTAAATAATTACAGTCCACAGAGCATGCTCTGTGACAACAAATAGAAAGTTGAGAATGATGGGATGGCAGGGTAATGGTCCCTAACACTGAGTCCCCGGATGCCCATTGTCCATCTGCTTGGGCAATGATCTTGACAGCAAGAGAAAGGAGCCCAACAGTCATGGAGCCTCAAGGTCAGCATTCTGAACTCATACAGTGAAGCTGCTCACTACATCTCAGATCCTGAAAATTCTACAGAGGATTTTAAAAAGCATGTAAGCATACACATGTCAGTGTTCCGCTATCCCATCAGAGTATAGATCTGTGCTCTTGTTTCCTGGACCAATCTCTGATAAGAAAATGGGTGAGACTGGCACATCAGCCAAGATAGGGAAAATTAGGTTCACTGGAAACAGAACAAACTGAGAATAGAGAGGAGAGATCTTTGTTGTCTGTCTCTGTCTCTGTTTCTCTCTGTCTCTGTCTCTGTCTCTGTCTCTCTCTCAGTCTTGATTTGAGGAATGAGAGTTGCTGAAGAAATTAAGGAGAGGACTTATAATTTGAATTTCTAGACAAGATTGTAGCTAATCCAAACCATTAAAATTGTCTTTAAAGGTGTGTGGGGTGTGTGTGTGTGTGTGTGTGCTGGGAGTAAGAGAAAGCCTAAGAGGTCAATATTATTGACAGAAGCAAAAGATTAAGGAAAGAATATTTTTATTCTGTTGCAAAATGCCACAAATTGTTTGCCTTAAGTGGAAACACACTAAACTTGAGAGCAGATGAAAACAAAACCAATAAATTACCCAGGATTATAGTGAATGCCAGATGTTAAAACAAAGTTCTACAAACCAGTCATCTGCTTCCAGCTGCAAAAGAGGAAAGACTGGAGACAACGATTCCTTCCTCACACCTAAGTCTTCCAACGCCCAACACCGACGACCACTGGACATCTACAACGACCCACTGATCTAAGCTCTTCACATTTAAACCAAATCCAAGATTATTATTTGAAATACATCTTTGAAACATTTAAAATCAAAATGCCCAGAGAACAACTGTATCTTGTCTTGTTTGAACTACTATAACAAAATAACTCAGACTGAATAATTTATCAAAACAGAAATTCAGTGTTCAGAGCTTTGGAATGTGGAGAACACGAGATACAGGCATCAGTAAATTTCTGACAAGGGAATATATAATCTATAGGTGAGACACTTCAGATGGTAGAAAAGGCATACAAGCTCTTGTAGGACTCTTTAGTTCTAGGATGATTATGATTATGACTATGACTAATTGTTGCTTATGTGTGTTTTGAGACAGGGTATCAGAATAGAGTCTAGTGATTCTCCTGCATCAGCCTCTCAAGTCATTGAGCTGTCATTGCATAGCCCCATACCCGCCTTCTGTGACTTTTTGTAATGTCACTGATCCCATTCATGAGGGCTCCATCCACATGATCTTGTCACCTCCTAAAGAACCCACCTTTTAGTACTATTGTATTAGATAGCTGGCATCAATATTTGAATTGGAGGAGACAAAAGAATTCAGAACATTACACCCCTTCCAATTTCTCACTTAGGTTCAGTGATTCAGTTCTCTCTGCCTCCAAAAAACCTAAGTGGATTCACCCATTTTACAATGAAGATAGTTGTTTCTTTATAGAAGAAAACAGAGCAACAAGTAGACCATGCAGATTAATCTTTCTACCTTATTCTTTATATCATATTAAAATAAGAGTTTTTACCCATAAGGTTCAAACTATGTACCTGAACTTGTTTGTGGCCTTGGAGGGTTTCCCCACATCCAACACCCTCTTCTGGCCTCTAAGGGGACCTACACACACAAGGCATACACTCAACACAGGCACACACATACAAATAAATAAAAATCAGAAGGAAATCTTTAAAGAGAGCACACATGCAGATGGGAGGGGAGATGCTGGGGGAGGACAGAGGAGGAGCTGACGAGATAATGTACAATGAAATTTGATCAAATGTGACCATATCCATGTATGAAATTCTCAAACAATAAAACCATCAAGAAAAGTAGAGTTTTGCTTGTACAAATAATGCGCTACAGAATTAACTGGGTGTAAAGTTATCTCTCATCAGCGCCACAGTGGACTGTCTCAATTGCCCAAAGCTGTTACACTTTCAACCACATCGCATGTTAACATGAACTTTACAGCAAATTATCCTGTAACTCTTTCCATACAATGCCTTGTTATGTATCTCAAACTGGCCTTGAACTCATTACACAGCCCACACCCAGCCGTGAACTTGCAATCCTCCTGCCTCTGCTTCCCAAATCCAGAAATTATAGAAATGAGCCTTCTTACCTTTCTATTTCAAAAACAGTATCAGAAATTGAGAGGCCTAAACCACGTGTGATGGCACACACCTTTAATCCCAGAACTCAGGAGTCTGAGACAAGTGATCTCTGTGAATTTGAGGTCAACCTGATCTACACCATGAATTTCAAGCCAGCCAGAATTATATATGACCTTGTCTCAAGAAAAAAAAAAATATGGGAAACACAAAATTTCCATCATCCATAATCCTATTACTGAGTAGTTACCACTGTTAATAAATATGTCACTTAATCTCCTGTCTTTATTATATATTTACATAATTTATCATAAAAATGAATTCATACTATTTATTGTTTTAAAAATAGTTCACTGAAAAGCAGTATGCTGACAGCATTGCCATGGGTAATTTTTAAGCTCCACAAATTATTTCATCATCAATCTAAAATGAAAATATGCTAACGCTGAGGTCAGATGAGGACAAGTTAGTCTCCTTTAATAAGTATACCTTTAATACAGTAGTTCTCAACCTGTGGGGATCACAACCCCACAGTTGTGGTTGCAACCTCTTGGGGATCACATACGAGATACCCTGCAGATCAGATATTTACATTATGATTCACAAAAAAATAGCAAATTTACAGTTATGAAATAGCAATGAAATAATTTTATGATTACTGGGATCACCACAACATGAGGAACTATACTTAAGTATTACAGCTTTAGGAAGATTGAGAAGCAATGCTTGATGTATTGGGCCAATCACTTCCCTGTCTTATCTTCCTCTCACCGCCTTTGCTCCCTTCCCATGTCATCAGAAACATCCTTGACGCTAAATATGTGTCTCCAGTTACTTTCTTTATATTCTAGAAGTATGATTTGGGGATGGCAGGAAATATATTGTGGGGCTTTTATAACCAAATATTTCTGTTTTACTCCTAGAAATGTTTGGATATCAGAAACCAGTCACCAGAGGTCTTCTCCACAGCATGTGCGGTGAGCCAAAAAGAGAACTAATTTTTATTCCAAGCCATGGTTTCTCTGTGTAGCCCTGGCTGTCCTGGAACTCACTCTGTAGACTAGGCTGGCCTCGAACTCAGAAATCCACCTGCCTCTGCCTCCCAAGTGCTGGGATTAAAGGTGTGCACCACCACTGCCCGGCTATTCCAAGCCTTATAGAGGCCACTGCCATTACCATTGAAAACACAAGCTGCTGCAGGTGTGGACTACACAACCAGTGAATTTCAGAGCCATTGTGCTAAAGCAGGGAAAAACCCAAGCTAAGCATAATGTCATTATGATTCCATTTATGTAATAATTCAAGAACAAGCTACACTGAGAGAGAAAAATACAACAGTTACCTACAGGGTCAGAGAGGTAGCATTGACTGGGAATCAGCCTGAGAGAGATTTCTGGAGTCCTGAAGATATTAAGAAATTAAGTCAGACTTAGAAAGGTGAATATTTCCATTCGTGATTCATGTATCTCATCTAAGCACGGAAGATCATGTATGTATATACATGACATAAAACTAGAAGGGAAGCTAACTAAGGGAGTGAAAGATTATTGGTGAGAAGGGGTAAAAATGAAAAGGGGAGAAGAGGGAATAGGATTATAGGGAAAGTATGTTCAAAGTACATTATAGAAAATCTTTAAGAAACCTAGCACTGTATACAGTGAATATTCATCAACACTCAAACCAGTAACACATGACGTAAACAGCCACCTATGGCTTAATGTTTTAGTTTTCTGGCGCTACCATAAAAACATACCAGAAAATAGGCATTTTAAAAGTACTAAGAATTTATCTGGGGGCTAGAAGTCCAAAATCAAACTATTAGCTAGGCCAGGCCTCTAAACTCTGTAGGGAATTCTTCCTAGCTCGCTCCTAGACTTTTGGGATTTGCTAAGTCTGTTTCTTGATTGATAGCTGCACCGACGCTACCCTCAGTCTGCATGAGGCCTCACTCCTGTGAGGACGGCACTCTCACCAGGCCAGGGGGCTACCTTACTTCACAGGACTTCACGTAATGCTGTGGGCAACAATAAGATCACATTATGAAACTCTGGGAGTCAGAGCTTCGCCACATGCTTTGGGAAAACAGAATTCAGTCGATGATATTTTATAATCATGTTTTTAAGTTTTCCTTCAAAACTTTGAACACTCAAAGAAAGCAAAAACACAGTATCACTTTTTTTTTCTTCACATAGAGAATAGACTTTAACAAATGGGCATAAACATAAAAAGGGTCTGTTTGGGAAACAGGAGAGGGGCTGAAGTGGGAAGGGAGAGAAAAAAGGAAAACTGCCAGTGAAGAGGATCAGAGCACATGAAGCCCATGTATGACGACCTCTGCACTAAACCTATTTTGTGCAATAAATGCATGCTTATAAAGGGTTTTAAAGAAAAACAGCAAGAAAGAGTTGTCACAGGAGGGCTTCTGTGAGGGTCAGCACAGAATGGATTCTGCTGGCAAGGATGATCAAGACTACAGACTTGTTATTACCTTCCAGCATTTAAAGAAGAAAAAAAAAAAAGGACACTTGGAAAAACTTACACAGCGGAATTTTAAAAGTGACCAACAGATAGTTCACTCAAGCTGCAGGAGAGGTGGCACGTGACTTCTGAGGCACTGGGCTACAGGGTGCTTGCTGTTTTCCCAGAATCGGGCCAGTTGGCCACCTAAGGAAAGCCTTTGGCAGGGCAGAAAATAGAATTAAAAAGTGATCCTCCTGATTTTTGTGTTCCAGAGTAGGAAGATGAAGGACATACCACTAATGCCTAGAGCAAAAAAAAAAAAAAAAAAAAAAAAAAAAAAAGAAAAACAAAATTGGAAGGAGACTATTACCTCTGCCTATTAAATATAAGAAGAAGTCTTTCAGCCATAGATGAATGGAGAAGAAGAAAGAGAGCCTACTTTCTAATCTACAACAGAGCTGTGTGGGGAAGGGAGATCATTGGAGCCAAAAGCAATAGGGACTGTCTCATGAGTGCTCCTGCATCAAAGATACATGCAGAGCCCAGTGGAGTCATGTGGATAGCCAAGAGTCACCTAAGCAGAAACCCACAAGATGCATGGCCCATGGGAGCTCCTTACTCAGCTCATGAACCAAAAGAAAAACCTTGAGTCATTAGCTTGATACATAATCTAATCTCAAAATGTTTGTCACATTTATAAGGCATTTCCAAAAATGAATGCACAAATCAGAAAAATATAGCCCTTAGCAGGAAAGACATTCTACATTTTTTTTTTTAGATCAAATATCATCATCTAAAAAAAAAAAAAAAAAAAACAACAACTACCCAACAAAAGAGAAAAAACTAACCATAGTCTTAAGGACATCAAGTGGGATCATATCTTAATTCATTTCATGCTGCTGTAACTAACAAAACGTCTGGAGCTGGATACATTATAAAGAAAAAAGTATTGAGTATCTCAGAGGTTTGGAGGTCAAAATCTCAATATGGAGCTTCTAACAAAAATCAGCTGATGCAGGCCTGTGTAAACAACACAGAAAGTAATTCTTTCCTTTTGAAATAGGGTTTCCTTGTAGCCGTTTTGTTGTTAAACCGTTAGGTTCTGCACCATTAAGTATCTCAGCACCATTAAATATTTCTCTCACCAGGCCTTTTTTGAGTTGTGATCCAAAATTTGGGAAATCTGACCTGACAGGGAAGGCTTTCCTCTGGTTGTGAACATATTCATTTCCATGATATATATTGAGAATACATATAATGAAGAACAATTGTGTCAGCTGTGGTTAAAGAGTTTCCATTCTACTGAGATGAACAGAGTTAGGTGCAGTCTATAAACTCCAGGACGAACGATCATCAGAGGAGGTTGAGGAGGCTTTGGCAAGCTAGGAGCAGCAGTCATCTGGAAACTGTCCTTGCTTCTGGCAGCAGAAGAATCTGCTTCAGGAAAATTGATTGCTATGTGAGTGCAGGTCCATTGTGAGCCAAGGAAGACCTAACTCATTGCTCATGATAATGAAGAGAGCGATTTCCCAGACTGAAGACAAGCATTTACTGGGATCCGATTTCCCTTAACTGCCTTTCTTACAGCCTGGATCTGCTGTCACAGCCTTTCCCTGCATTCTCTACGTGGCGCTCTCTGGCTTAAGCACATGTGTGCATGCGTGCTGTCCCCTCCCTGCATGTCAAGTTTCATCCCAATAAGCAACCTGTTTTTTGGTTTTGGTTGGGTTTTTTTTTTTTTTTTTTTTTGCATGTTTGTCTATTCTGTGATTCTGTTACTTCCATCTTGTACCTTGCATCTTAAATTAATTCATCAGAAGACAAAGATTTTGGCCAAAGTAAGAACGGGAAAATGCTATTTCTAAATAGCAGAAAATCATTACCAATAATAAATAGATAAATAAATAAATATGATTTCCATTTGCTGATGACAATACACCAAACTCCTGGTGCATTTAATCCCCACCCCTCTCCCGTACACTCAGTTTTTAAAATGGAAAATAAGTAAACTGCTATCTTAGTTGAGAGTAGATGTTTGGTCCCCATGTCTTGGGTTGAAGGTAAATAGTAAAAATATCAATTCAAATGTATCCTTTCAAGGTTTATATAAGCAATCTGGCAGCATCTAATAAAATACAAACGTAGTGGAAGAGGAGTAAAGGTAGATCATATTAGTATATGAAATTCTTTTTTTATTGGATATTTTATTTACATTTCAGATGTGATCCCCTTTCCCCATTCCCCCCACCTAGGAACCTCCTATCCCATTGCTCCTCCTCCTGCTTCTATGAGGATGTGCTCCCACCCTTCTACTCCAACCTCCCCACCCACAAATTCCCCCACACTGTGGAATCCAAGTATGGTCCTTCAGTGGACCACACTTGGTCCTTCACTGGACCAAGGACTTCCTCTCCCCCCTGTGCCTGACAAGGCCATCCTCCCCTACATATCCAGCTGGAGCCATGGGTCTCTCCCTATGTGTGTTCCCAGGCTGGTGGTTTAGACCCTGGGAGCTCTGGTTGGTTGGTATTGTTGCTTTCCCCATGGGGCCACAAACCCTTCAGCTTCTTCAGTTTTTTTCTCTCACTCTTCCATTGGGAACCCCATGATCAGTTCAAGGGTTAGCTGTGAGCATCCACCTCTGTATATTTCAGGCTCTGGCAGAACTCTAAGGAAATAGCTATATCAGACTCCTTGTCAGCATGCACTTCCTGGCATTCACATCACTGTCTGTCTTTGGTGACTGCACATGGGATGAATACCCAGGTGGAGCAGTCTCCGGACGACCGCTCTGTCAGTTTCTGACCCACACTTTGTCTCTATATTTGCTCCCATGAGTATTTTGTTATTCCTTCTAAGAAGGACCAAAGCACCCACACTTTGGTCTTCCTTGTTCATGAGCTTCATGTGATCTGTGAGTTGTATCTTGGATAATGTGAGCTTTTGGGCTAATATCCAATTATTAGTGAGTGCATACCATGTGTGTTCTTTTGTGATTGGTTTACCTCACTCAGAGTGATATTTTTCCAGTTCCATATATTTACCTAAGAAATTCTCGAATTCATTGTTTTTAATAGCCGAGTAATATTCCATTGTGTAAATGTACCACATTTTCTGTGTTCATTCCTCTGTTGAAGGACATCTGGGTTCTTACCAGTTTCTAGCTATTATAAATAAGGCTGCTATAAACATAGTGAAGCATATGTCCTTGTTATATGTTGGAGAATCTCCTAGGTATATGCCCAGGAGTGATATAGCTGGGTCCTCAGGTAATGCTATGTCCAGTTTTCTGAGGAAATACCAGACTAATTTCCAGAGTGGTTGTACCAGCTTGCAATTTCACCAATAATGGAGGAGTATTTCTCTTTCTCCACATCCTCACCAGCATCTGCTATCACCTGAGTTTTTGATGTGAGTTTTTGATGTGCTAACTGATGTGAGGTGAAATCTCAGGGTTGTTTTGATTTGCATTTCCCTAATGACTAAGGATACTAAACATTTCTTTAGGTGCTTCTCGGCCATTTGAGTTTCCTCAGTTGAGAATTCTTTTTTTAGTTCTGTGCCCCATTTTTAATAGGGTTATTTGGTTGTCTGGAGTCTAATTTCTTAAGTTTTTTGTATATATTGGATATTAGCCCTCTATCAGATGTAGGATTGGTAAAGATCTTTTCCCAATCTGTTGGTTGCTGTTTTGTCTTATTGACAGTGTCCTTTGCCTTACAAAGTCTTTGCAATTTTATGAGGTCTCATTTGTCAATTCAAGTCTCTGAAGAAAGAAATAGAAGAAGATCTCAGAAGATGGAAAGACCTCCCATGCTCCTGGATATATTCACAATGAAGATGCCATCCTCTGAGCTAAGAATGGCCTCACAGAACCTGTAAATGTTGACACATCGATCATGGACTCCCAGACTCCAGAACTGGAAGGGAAAATAGCCTTCCTATCCACGGTATTTTATTATGGCGGTCCTAGCAAATCAATACAAGGTGCTGTTTAACTCATGCTGGAAGGAGACTCTGGAATTCTCTTGAAGAACAGTATCTTCACTTGTAACTTCTTGAGCTCTACTTTAAAATCCAGAGCCTTTGATCTAAATATTCAGAAACTCAAAGTTAACTTTTAAAATAATAAAAGACATTCTGCACCCTTCAGACACAGCATCTCCCAGCCAACCCTGCTTACTTCAGTGCCACCACTGCCTAGCTAATACAAAAAGACAGCTGGGAGGAGAGATTCTCAGAAGCCTGACTCAGCCTGTAATGAATGACTTAGCTTTTGTCTACCCCTTCATGAGTGAGAAAAATATCTTGAAGAGACAATGTTTATAAAATGAAAATTTATCCTAGCATGCTGTAGCCTTTATGCTGTGTTCTGGGGCATCCTGGGTATCTTCAAAACACTTTCCAGCAGTTCTGAACATCAAAACTATTGCTTGTGAATCTTAAGGCATCATCTGTCTTCTGGCATTTGTATTGGTATACAAAAGCAACAGAGAAAAATACTAGCATGCTTGGTCACAAACCAAGGCAGTATCATCAAACTTTTAATAGAGTGTTCCTCGTGGCCATGCTTGCTATAAAAGGGGTTAAGGTCCCATACAATGTCTTTTACGAATCAGTAAAAACAGTTAAATTTGTCTAATATTATTAGTTGTCTACATTTCCAAAACTCGGTCCATGAGAAAATGTATGTAAAGCCCACAATACTGCACTTGTGCTGTATCTTGTAGTAAGTACCATGCTGTTATCAGGAAAAAAACTTTACACTTGGGTTATGATGGGGATAGCTGTTTTCAAGAAATACTATATCTTGTTTTATTGATATTGTAACAAATTGCAAACATAATAGCCTATAGCAACACAAGTTATTTTAAATATCTAACAGTCAGAAATCCAACATGAGTCCCATTAGGCTAAAAATTAAGCAGGGTTGTGTTCCTCTGAAGACATTGGAGGGAGTTTATCCCTTTGGGTTTTTTTCATGTTCAGGAGGCTTCCTCTATTTTCTTGCCTCATGGCTACTTCCTCTGTCTCCAAAGCCAAAGTGAAAGGCTAACATCTTCAATTCCCCTGCCTCCTTGTTTTATGTATAAAGACTCACTGGGACCAGCCCATTGGTCACAGTGGACCAGCCAAACCCTGTAACTCAAGATAATTTTATGTTCTTAAAATCCTTAGCTGAAGCATATCTGCCACGGCCCTTTTGCTGTGTAAGGAAATATTAGACAGGTTCTAGCTAGGACACATCCATTGTTTGGCTTACCATAAATACCATCTTTGCTTGAAAAACGAATAACAGACAAAAAATGGTTATTCAGTCTTGGGGTGTTAGCAGATGTTTTCTCAAAACCAACAACACTGTAACTTTTAGGAAATCGGATAATAAATTTTGTTGTGAAAGATAAAATTGGAGTTTTGAAATGGAAATGAGGATGTTGGAAAATTTGTGTCACCATGATGAAGCTGAGAGGGTTCTCACCCTTAGAGACATTTCTGTTAAGACTGTAGTGTGAAATTTACAAGTCATTGTGGAGGAATGAGATGTGCTCACAAGCAGAGGATCTGAGCAACTAAATGAGACAATATTTTCTGATACTGAATGGTTACAAAACCAGTCCTGGGTAGAAAATGACTCAATATGTAAAATGATTGAATGGATTTTAATTCAACTATGCAAAGCTCACAATATGGCTTTATTTTCTACATTACCACCAACCTTTAGAAACTATCACTTGTTCACCAAGTGTGGTTGAAAATATCTATAATCTGAATTCTTGGGGAGGCTAAAGCAGGAGGATGGGGAGTGTGGAGCCAGTCTGAGCCATACAGAAAGTTAGAGATATGGGGAAATCAGTACCAACCTTCTGTTGTTTGCTTTATCTTCCCGCTTTTCATCCTGAAAGCTACATTTAAATAATTGTTTGTGGGAAGTAGAGACTAAGATACAGTGAGCCCTGAAAGGCTTGTTCAAGCACACGCCTTAGGAGCGGAGCTACTTCTGTTGCTAATTTTTCATATTAACTGTGTCAAAACTTCCGGAATTTCTCATGAGCTATCCAGAAATTTCTCTAGTGATGATGACTTAGTAGTGTCTGCCTAGAGAATTCTATTGGGGATTCTGAAGCCTCATGCTGGCTCTTTAGAAGGGTATGGTAATCTGTCAATCAGGAAGGTCTGTTATGGCTTTAGGAGAGTAAACAGCCTTCCTTTCTTCTGCTTCTTGTTCTGATCTTATACTTTGAACTCAGCCCAGAAGCTTTTCTTGGGGGAAACTGGATCACTTAAGACCTTCAACTAAAGACCTCAACCCATCATTTTTGTCTCACTCAATGACCAATTTGTCAATCTCATCTAAAATTCTATTTCTTACATATGTATATGTACATTCATGTGTGTACACATGTTGCATGCAGGTACACATGCCTGAGTATGTTTGTGTGTGTATAAGCCAGAGTCATTTCTCAATGCCATCTCCTTTTTTTTTTTTTTTTTAAGGTAGGGTCTCTAACTGGTCTAGAACATGCCACATAGGATGGGTTGGCTGGCAAATGAGTTCCAGAAACCCATAGCTGTCTCTATCTCTCACCACTGCGATTGTCACTGCATACCAGCATTCTTGGAGGATGTTGTTGTTGTTGTTGTTGTTGTTGTTATTGTTGTTCTACATGAAGTCTATAAATCAAACTTGGGTCCTTGCATTTACAAGGCACTACACTTTATCCTGTTCACCAACAGCTATCTACTCAGCCCACAAATTTTCTCCTGACAGTAATGTTTAACCCCTAGTGGCCCAGAAACCACACAGAATCTAGAAGGCACCACTGGATCACAGGCAGTTGGAACATTTGTTCCTTAACAGTTCTGTTTCATGTCAGTTCCTCCAAATATTCTGAGCATGCAGACCAAAAAAAAAAAAAAAAAAAAAAAAAAAAAAAAAACCCGAGATGGCAGCAGAATTCTCACCATAGTGCTGTGAAAGGCAGCTCCGATCCTACCAACCTAGCAGTGCTAATTTTCCAGCCTAGCTACTGATGACATCACCAGTAGCATCACTATCACTTGTGAGTGTGTGCTGTGCGCCAGACATTGTCCCAGACACCTTTAGAGTTGGTGGTGGCTCTATAGTTTACAAGAAGTTTGTCTGCCCTGTAACAGACAAAGAATCTGGAAGGTAAAAAAGTTCAGTGACCTGCCCAAGGTTAGCAAGATTTTGAGAGGTGAGCCTAGAGAGTCTCTTCTAAACAGGGTACTCAAAAAGTGCCACATAAAAAACACATGTTTTGTGTTTTTTAAAGATACAGATTATATCTCCTGTTTTATAATAAGTCTATAGAGAATATTCTACATCTTGAACAGATTAATAAAGTTGATATTCCCATAATGCCCAGAGGCTTGGTACCCTCCCTTAAGGCACAAATACAAAGTTTGAGAGAAACTGCATCAGAATCATTGGATTACTAGTAACCACCTCGTAATAAACTCAGGAAGTTTTTCTTATCTTCTACATGGCCTGTCTATGTAGATGACTTAACAATGAAGAAAGGGACTTAAAATGGACAGAAGAGCTAGAATTCTAGGCAAAAAGAGAACCATGAGCATTGGCTGACAGCATTTCAAAATATTCCATTGTTCATTTCTCAAAAAAAAAAAATAAAAAATAAAAAATTACTGTTAACTATAAAGCATCCATTTGATATGTCTCTGTATAAATAGATGCTAGGGTTTAAACACATGTAGTCTTGCCAAATTTCATGTGACAACTTTGTAACAGCATTAATACGTGGGGCCTACAAGGGGTGACAAGTTACAGGAGGCTTCTCGCATGTGAACCGAATTTAAATCTTTCTAAATGAGGCATCACACAGCATCCTGACTCATTTTGTCTCTCTGATCTCCACCATGTTCTTCAGGGGACACAGGAAAATGTCCTTTTGGTGGAGACGGCAGCTCTTAGACCTCAGAAATATAAGGAAATAGATGTCTATTATCTTTAAATTATATAATTTTGAGGATATTGTTAGAGCATCATAAATAGACTAAGATAATGGCTCTGGAAATCAGTATGTCTTTTAAAGCTTTAGATTCCACCTTTTCCCAATTCAAGTCAATAGGGTCATTGCCCAATTACTTTCCTAATATCAGTGGCACATTCCACCTCTAACTACTTAGAGGCAAAAGCTCTACTCTATCAAAACCCATAAGCAGAGATTCATCAGTTCAAAAGAAACACCCCATTATATAGCAGACAAAATACAATCGCAAGCATGACATAGTGGACATCAGCAATGTGTTCTAGACTGAAGCCAAATTCAAGAGAATAGCTTGTGATATATATGACATATGATAAAACAGCACATATTTCTAGCTGTGTATCATCTCCTGAGGTATGTAAGATTAATCTTTAATATTGATGTATGGCCTTCTGAAATGATACAATTAATTGGGAAGTTAAGCCAATATGGAATATCAAAATAAATATATATAAAATAATATATATATATAAATAAATATATATAAATATATAAATAAAATAAATATCAACACCTAAAGCATCCTTTTACTCAGTTTTTGGAAGATGACATTCCATAAGAAAAATAACTGCATAAACAAGTCATCTTACTTAATTTTTCTGTTGCTGCAATAAAATATCATGACAAAAGCATCTTTAGGGAGGGTTTATTTTGACACTTAGTTCCAGAGTACGCCCATCATGGTTAGGAACTCAGGGCAGCAGGAGCCTGAAGCAGCAGAGACTAGTATCACAAACAAAATTGTTTGACCCACTATTTTAGAAGTAGACATCTAAAATTGAGGAATAGCACAGTTAGTTATTTTAGAAGCCATGAAGGATCCTGTCTCTTGCCTCTCTCCTGCTTCTGATGATTCACCAGCCAGCCTGGATGCTCTTTGTCTTGTAAATGTACCACCAGGATATCTGCCTTCACTTTCACATGGTATTCTCCCTTTGTGTGTCTGTCCAAATTAAGCCTTTTTATAAAGATGCCAGTCAGACTGCAATACTAACTTGATCATCTGAAAAACCCTACTTCCAAATAATCTTAATTAAAATGTACTCAGCTTTGGGGGGGGGGGGGAGACACAGAGATAGGGGAAGACTGAAAGTAAGGAAACACAGTTGCTCCATCCAATGTGTGGTTCCAAACTGGATTCCCTAGATCCTTTTCCTACAAGTTGCCTATAGGTCAATTGCCTGAAACAAAGGAATCTGGGAGGTTCTGTTGCCAGTGATAGTTGTTCTGATTCTAATGGCAAGCTGCCCTCATGTTAGGAGAATACACTGTTTTATACAAGATACATACTGAAGTATTCATAATGACAGGGTACCTAGCTGTCAACCTGCATTCTGTTTGTACATACATCTTTACTATAAAGTTTGTGGTTATTTCAATTTTTTCAAAAATCCTTTTCTTGGAAACTTTGACTTATATTTTTTCTTATGCATGACTCCTGTCTTTTACTTTTTAGTTTAAAAGGCCTTATAGGTAGAAATTCTCTCTGTATCATCTACAACACAAGGGGCATGGAGAAAGTTATTACTAAACACATACTTGCTGATTTGACCAGTACAAGAATCATTACTCCATTTTAGCAAATTGGTAAACTTTGATGGGCAAAGGCATCTGGCCAACTAACTAAACCATCCCTAAAGCACCACCGTCATTGATTCATCTGTGGGCTGTGGCTGTACATAGACCACTGGCTTTTTTTAAACCTTGCCAACAGTGTCATTTGCATTGGCTACTAAAAATTTTACTGTGGCCATCAGGTTGCATTTTTGTCATCCTCAACAATCTTGTGAGATAAATGATGCAAATGTTTTACTTATGTTGTAAATTAAGACATTAGTGCTCAGTCAAGAGATTCATCCCAAGCCACCGAGTTAGAAGGTGATGAAGCAAAATTCTGTTTTCAGACTTCCCCTATACCATCTTTGAGCCTGGAAGGAAGTAGAATGGGATGTGCCTATAAGGGGATTTACCTGGACACTTGTGCCTAAAGAGACATAAGATATAAGCCACTGGCATCATTCCCATCCATCAAGAGCCTTGTGTCTACATCATGTATAATATACGTGCAAAATTCTTTCTCTGGCACAGATTTTGGCTATTAACTTAGCCACACACATTTAAAGACCTCTAGGATAATGCAGTCAATGACACATTTGCATATATCTACATTATAAATATTCCTAGACATCAAAAGTACAACTCGATCAGTGATTTCTGGGGGGAATTAAAAGCCTTTTTGTCGAGGAATGTTTTATAAATTAAAGGGGAACAGATCAAGAAATACAAACCTTATAATTGACAGTGAAAGATTGTGGCTACATAAATATTTGTATTTAAACAACAATTCATGAGTGTAAATACTTGAACTACATTAGATCCTGTTTGTATTTGGTGTGCTCATCAGTGTTCCACGGGGAGCATCATCTAGCTAACAAATTGCTTTATCCCTGGTGTCTTCCCAACAGTAACTAGGTTACCAGGCATTTGAGCTTCATTTCTGTAACTGTGATAAAATTATCTGGACAAAGAGCAGCTTAGGTTAGAAAGGGTTTATTTTAGCTCATGATTCCAGATTACAGTCCATCTTTGCAAGAAAGTCAAGGCAGCTGGCCATATCTACAGTCTACACAGAGAGAGAGTAAATGCTTGCATGTTTACTTATGCTCAGCCCATTCTCTACACACATACAGTCCAGGGCCCAAGCTCTGAGAATGGCTCTTCCTACAATGGGCAATTCTTCTCACATCAATTAAAGCAATGAAGACAGTCAGTTCCCCACAGACTTATCTACAGGCAAACCTGAGCTACACAATTCCACACTAAAACTCTCATCTCATGTAATTAAAACCAAAATAAAAGCCACAACAACAAAAATACTCTTACCAGGGAATTCCATATTGTATCAAATTGACAATTAAAAACTGTCATACCAATTTAACATTTAAGTTAATAAACCAATACATAACTTCAAAATAGAATAAACTAAAAATGCGTATAGTCTATGTATGACACCATATTTTAATTTCACATACTCTTCTTCATTTCCCCAGTCTGAAAACCAATCTTGGTTCAGACTATGTCATTCTACCAAGAAATAACAAAAATATCAAAGCTGTTACATTAATATTTAAAATGACATTGAATACCTTTACTCAATTTTGAATAGTAAATTTAAAAAAATAATAATAATCAATGAACTCAGGTTCTAGATCCCCAAATTTAGACTCAGAAGAGAGGGAGAGAGAGAGAGAGAGAGAGAGAGAGAGAGAGAGAGAGAGAGAGATGTTTATCTACACACTGTCCACACCCTATTTTCTATTCTTTCCAGTGAATTTAAGATCATTTCCAGGAACTGTAGGTTCGATGGAGACCTCCCTGATGTGTTTCACAACCTGCACAGTTCTCTAATTCTACAGCATTAAATCCTAAAGTAGGAAAAGAAACGTGGATGAAGAATGTTTCTTTCCTTTGGCATATACTCAGGCAGCAGAAGAAGAGATTTCAAAACTTAGTCTGCTAGCCACATTGAAAACCATAGTAGGGTTCTGTAAGGCCCTAAGTGAAGAACAGAAGCCAAGAGAACAATGAAAACCAAGTCAAGGAACCTGGAAAAGTGAGACTTCCATACAGCAACTCATAAACCACGTCAAAGTAAAGATCATCACAAGGTCATGGAACCTCATGTCTGGAAAAGACCACAGGTCCTGCCCCATGAAAGGACACCATGCATTCCACAATACTTTTGTTTATGGATGAACTCACTCAGAGCTAGGAATATTGCTCTAGATGTGCCGAGAAAGGACGATTCCCTGCCTGGGACTTAGTGCCATCATTATCAAACTTCCTACTCAGATCCTACTTCCGTATACTTTCCAAAACTTAAATTTCAAATACATAGAGATGCAATACGTACATAGATGCAATATAGTGCAAGGGTTTTTCTAATAATGACAAAATTACTCTTTAAAAAAGCAACTTTAAGCAAGCCAGTGGTGGCGCAGCGGCTAAGGTAGCCACCTGCAGAGGGTGAGCCAGTGCCCTCTGTTCTCTCTCTCCCGGTTCGAATCCCGCTTTCCCCGTGTGACTCTGCCTGAGTTTCATGGAAAAAAAAAAAAAAAAGTTTAAAAAAAAAAAAAGTTTAAAAAAAAAAAACTTTAAAATTTGCAGGCCATATACAAATTTTCATTATAACCAAAACTACTCAGTTCTGCCATTTTTTTTGTATGAAGCTGCCACAGACAAAACATGAATGAATGGGTGTTCTTATATTGTAGTAAAGATTTGTATGTAGGGCTAGCAAGATGGCCCAGCGGGGAAAGCTGCTTGCCAACAAGCTGATGAATTCTATTTCCAGGGCCCACACAAACGAAGAAAAAGCCTTGAGCCCTATAGGTTATCTTTTGACTTTTATGTGCATATGTATCATAGCACACACAGATCTTCCCACACACAAAGAAATAAATGCCATTATAAAAACCATTTTTAAGATTTTATAAAATCATGCAGCAGATCTGATCTGGCATGTGAACATTAATTGTATCACCCAGGTCAAGAGATACAGTGTAGTAATTTCTCAGACTTTTTAATCACTGTCTTCAGTTTTTCATCATTCAGGCTGTGGGGTGGGTGGTTGAAAGGGGCTAGTTTTCACACACATTCCTTAAGGTCATATAAAAGAAAACACTTCCTGATTGATATAATAAATCATTGAATTTACATAGTTGCTCAGAGGGAGAAGGAGTGGAGGCAGGTTATGTATGGATAAATATTTTACCTGTCAGCTACTTTTCCCCCACATTTACTGATCAAGATCAGTTATTAACCTTTCTTATTGGTATTTAGGCCACTCATTAACTACCTATAAATCTCTGCTGCTCCCTGGTGGCAACATGAAGTTGGTAGAAGATAGTCCTGATATGTTCAGTACAAAGGAATTCAGGATCTGAATCTCCAAATTTTGGGGGACGAGAAAGAACTAAGAGTAAGAATGTTTTCAAATTTGATAGCTAGAAGCATAAGAACCAAATCCCAAAAATGTTTCTAGAAATGGCTTCCCACAAAGCTCATGTCCTCCTTTCTCTTTCCATCAGACACAAGCATTAGTTTTTCTAACATTTGAAGGCACTGCGTGAAGTACTGTGAAGCTGGAGTATTATAATTGATGAACAATGGCTCAGACGAGGCTTCATTTCTTCCAGAACTCTGGCACAAAGTGGGGAAACAGAGTAGACAGAGATTAAGTGTTCACCTGGCAGCAGGCTGACAGCTAAGGAATTTTTGATGCAAATTACAATTCCAAGTGGTGCACTCGAACGGAGCATCAGCAGATATTGTCTCTTCGACGATGAGGAAAGCTTCCTCTTCCTAATGCTTCAGTCGAATCAGGTTCAGGAAGCTTCCATTTTGGTTTTCTCATCACTGAAAACAGCCCTTCAGGGAAGGACTGGCATTTCAAACAGGAGTCAATGTCAGACCATTGTTTTCTTATTAGTAGACTTGTTAGTTATTCTTGATGCACAGCAAATATGGTGAGAGATTCCAGAAACCAGAGGAAAGGAAGAGAAGGAACTACTGGAATAGAGTGAGCCCTCAGCCCTGGAGCCTTGCGACTAGAATTAATTCCTTTCAGCTCCTTGTGTGGAGGGCAGCTCAGTGTAGGAACTCAGTGGAAACTCGCTGTAAGATTGAAAAATTATGTATGTTAAACATTCATGCTTATGAGTGAGATTTGTAAACTATATACCACTCTAAAAATGGCCATACTGAAAGTAGTGAACAGGTCAATTTCCAGTCAAAAGATAACGGAAGGGAATGAACGGAATGTTGAACATGGAAAAGAGGTCTTTCCGAACTGGAAATTCTGTATCCTTTTCTCAGTGATCACACATCACAGACCAGCATCATCTGCAGGCTGAAAGAGATTTGTAGGCTTCTCCTATCTAAGCATCCATTAATTCAAAATTCTTCAACATCTGCTCAAATGATAGTCACCACCTCTGGTCAAGCAATTCTGGAGTCAAGAAACTCAGTGTCTGAGAAGACATTTGTACTTTTAGAGGGGAGGGGGGGAGAAGTTACATGAAGTAAAGGTACAGAAGCAAGAGTAGAATGGGGTTGTCCTGTGGGTGGCCACTGAGCGGTCCTGTGGCTATGAGCTTTTGAGGTATGTTTAGTCTTCACTGAAGTAGGTTATGACTTTGAAGACAATGTGATAATTACATGACAAATCTTAACATATTCACTGAGCTAAATAAAATATAATTAAAACGGATGATACCTGTTTCCTTTCATTTTTTTATTGTGATTGTTTGAGTATATAAAAATACTTATCAGCCCGACATTGTGTAGCAAACCTGTATTCCTAGCACTTCAGAGTAGATCATAAATTTTAGGTCAGCCTGGCTGTAAGTTCTGAAGCAGCCTTGGACACAGGACAAGATCCTGCCTCAACATCAAAATCAAAACAAAAGAAACAAAAGACAATATTTTTAAACAACTGTGTGTGTGTGAGAGAGAGAGAGCGCGCACGCATGTGTGTACATGTGTGTGTAAGTTATCTTCCTAAAGAATAGCTTTATTCTAGGAAAACATGTTTTTTTGCTTTTTTTTTTTCTTTCTTCCATTTACCAAATCAAATTCAATGTCTTTAGAAGAAACTGACTTAGGAAGTCTGGTCCACCTTTGGGATGGAAACCAAGATTATTTCTAACTTGAATACCGTCTCTGCTTTCATGATGCTCGTGTCTGTGCCGCTGTTCCTGGCTCTGAAACAAAACTAATATTTTCTTCTCTACCACCACAGAGAGCCACAACCTCATTATGAATTGCTAGTACAGACTTCTGTTGTCCTGGAAACAAAAAATACACAAGACAGATCTTTGGGCTCAGGAATGGTCAGCTTGTTTGGATGCTGTTCCCAGACAGCAAGCGATCCCTACAACTTAAGTTATGTGTATAAATGACAAGCAATAATTCTTGCTCCCAGAATATTTGGGACAAGTGTGTTCCTTAGGTGACACAGTGACAATTCCATTTTTAAAAAATCCACCTGAGCCTCACTTGACATTGTATCTATATTTAAACAGTTTGTGCCTTCTTTTCACTGTTTGTTGAATATTTTTTTAAAATAATTTTTACTGCTTGACAGTTTCATATATTAATATTATAAATCTTGGTCATTTTATCCCCTTTTCATTCCTTTCCCCGCTAAACCTCTCTTCCTAACAGGTTCCCACATCACTTTTGTGTGACCCACTGACTTTACTGATCTAAATGAATAGTGTTCTAAGAGATAAATACAAGCAGGAACTGGTCTTTCCAAATTCAAGTTGACTTCTCCCTTCTTAGAATCTTTTCAGTTGATTTTTAAGGAATATGATCGTATCTACTCTTTCTCCCTCCCAACCCCCTCATATGCTCCTTTCAAATACCCTCCCAACTTCACATCTGTTTAGTTGGGGGAAGGTTGAATATTTGGGTTTGGGGGTGTTGTTGTTGTTGTTGTTGTTGTTGTAACCCACTAAGTCCAGTTAGAGCAACTCACACATTCTTGAGTGTAGGGCTATCTACTACACCCCAGCATGAGAAACCTACCTGTGGCCATATTGTCAATAAATTTTCCTCTTGCTCTGGCTCCCTTACCCTCTTCCCCCTTCTCCCCATTCCCCTCCCCCCTCTCTCTTCACATGCTTATGGCCAGCCTCTGCCTCCCCCACTCTTTCTCCTACCTCCTCAATTCCCCTCCCCTTGCCCTAAATAAACTCTATTCTATACGGAGGAGGAGGAAGAAGAGGAGGAGGAGGAGGAGGAGGAGGAGGAGGAGGAGGAGGAGGAGGAGGAGGAGGAGGATTTTCTCTCCCCCAGCAGCTATTCACTGCTATTAGCTCCCTAGTAGAGGGTAGAGCCTGGAAAACATTTACCCGTCCTCTGCCAGGATGTTAGCTGGCTTAATTATGTGCAGTTATTGTGCAAGAACTTCAGAGTCTGTGACCTGTGGCATATCCAGAGCCCTGCTCCCCATCCTCCAGACCTTAAAGGTTTTTTTTTTCCTTTCTGTCTCCTCTTCTGCAATGTTCCCTTAGCCTGGGTGAGGGGACTTATCTCCTGAAAATCTTGTCAAACAACTTGACATTATTTTATAATATATTTAGCCTTTAGGTTCAATACATATAGCGTATATGCAGTTCAATACATACAGGTTCGATACATATAGCTTAGATTCATAATGTCTCAGAAAGATGATGCCTAAATGATTAAATTGTAGCCGTGAAGTACCACATATGAAATACAGGCATTGTCCGTAGCCACCATTACTGCTGGGAAACCCAAGGTCCCCAAAACTTAATCAGTGTAAAAACTAATTCCTTTTTTAGCCATTAACTCTGTCTTTATGTTCTCGTAATACATTTTTGACTTAAATACACTTATCTCTAACAGTATAAGAAAATAATTTCATCATAAGATCAAAAACACCTATCATTTATGTTTAAGTCAGGTTAATCTTGAAATTCAATGATTTCTTCTAAATTTTGCAGTGATACTTGGGACTATGATTTGAAACATTTGTAAGACGGAACTGAGGGCTTGTACTGCCAAAGCTTTTACTAGACCAGGTAACAAAGTTTTCAAATTGGGAACCTCTAAAATATTTACACAGCATAACATTGTGCTGAGGTTATTAATATCATCAAATAAGGCTCTAATTAGGAAATAAGCAATCATTCCCAAAAGATATTTGGAACACAACTTTCATAGCACATGGCCAAGATCTTCTCCCAGCAATACACTATCAACATCCTTAAGGCTCTGTCTAGGAAAGCTCTATCAACCAGAACACAATGAAACGTCTTTGCTGACCTCAGACGACCCAAGACCAGGGGTTTTCTTGATGCCTCATGTTGGACAAAGACTAAAAACAACTGTAGTTTTCAATTGTCACAGTTACTATCACAAAATACCAGAGATCAGCCTAATGGTGCTTGCTGTGAAAATCAGACCATCCCAGTTTGGTCACCAGAATCTTCATAAAGGTGGAAAAAGAAAACCAACCACACAAAACTGCCCTTAGCTTTCATACATATACTGTGGCATGTGTCTGTCATCACCCCACCCCCGTGTGTGTGTGTGTGTGTGTATACAGTAATAAGTAAACATTTTTAAATACCATTAATAACCAACTTGTAAGAATGGAAGGTTTATTTTAATTCATGGTTTCAGCTTTCTCAATCAATCGTCAGCTGCCCATTGTCTTTCAGCCTATGATAAGACCATATGTCATGGTGGGAGTTGACAGAAGAGAAAGCTGTTTACCTCATAGGAATTGAAAGGAAAAGGAATTGAAAAGGGAGGGGCCAAGTGTCAATATCCCTTCAAGAGCATGTGGCCAATCACCTAACTTATTTGAAGCTCCATCTCCTAAAGGTTCCAATAATTCACAGTAGCACCATGTGACTCAAGGCCGGATCATCACTAGATGGGCCTTTGGGAAGCATTTATGATTTAAACTACAGCAGGATTCAGCAAACAGACTACCCATGGGAACTGTGGGAAACCTGCCTCTCCGGGTGAAACTGTACAGCTTCTAGCTGTGTGTATTGTTTATTCTTTATAATGCTGTGACAAAATAGGAGACTTAAGGGAGGAGTGGTTTATTTTCAAGTAGCAGAGATGACATAATGAGAGGCAGCTCCACTACAGAATGAGCATGAGGCATCAGCTTGCTTGTATCACAGTAATCCAAAAAGAAAAGATAGGAAAGGGAGCCTAAATATAAACCCCAAGGCCCATCCCCAAGTAAACCAGTGTATCCTGCAAGACCTTCCCTAAAGATATCATTTTTCCCTCAAAACAGTGTTAACAACTAAGGGCCAAATGTTACAACACACGAGTCTGTGGACACATTTAACATCCAAACCAATGCATTAAAGTATTTCTGGGGTTGTAGAGATGGCTCGGTCATTAGAAGCACTGGCTGCTCTTCCAGAGGACCTAGATTTGATTCTCAGCACCTACATGGTGCCTCACAACCATCTGTAAAGCCATCCGAGGGACCCAACTGCCACTTCTGGCCTCCTCGAACAGTGTGCACGCATGGTACACAGACATATATGCAGGAAAAATACCCATACGTGTAAAATTTAATAAAATTTCAAAAATATTTTTGATTACATCTCCTACAAAGTATTAATTAATAATTATGTTAGTTAAGCACATTCCCCCAAACAGCTGCAACAAGGCATAAATCTACCAACGGCCAGAACTTTAAAAAGATAAGACAGACCTGTGAGCTTCACTGACAACAAACTAAGTCAAGAATATAACCTAAGTGTTGCTAACTATTAATCCTTTTCAGCTTAAGGATATCACACCCACTTACTCACGGTACACAGATCACTTCTGGATGTTGCTCCATACTGATTCTGTAAGCAACATCTTAGGAGCATCTTCTACACATGGAGGTTGTCCAAAATGTTGATTAGTTTAAAAAGTATTTTTTCTGAGCTGTCTGCGAGAGCTTCACATAAATGACTAGAGAAGATCTGAGTGTTGGACGTGAGGGTCACTAGTCATATGAGTGGCCACTTATAATAAATGAACAGTCAAGAAGAGGAAACTGAACGATCTCTTTTTCTCTACAGATATCAGAATATGAAGCCATGAGTATATCGGGGAGAGCAAGAACACAGCTTTGAAACAAAACTTAACTTTTTTCTAGTCATTTTTTGGGGGTGCATTGATTTGAACAGACTATTTAACATTGGTGAGCTACAGGTGTTCATCTGAAAGGAAGAAACATAAAGAAAATATTTACTGTTAGGTAAAGATTAAATACAATAACAGGACCAGAAAGATGCCTTGGTGAGTTAAAATGTCTGCTGCCAAGCATGATCATGTGATCACCTGAGTTCTACCAGGACCCAGATGATGGGAGAAGAAAAGTAACTCCTGCAACTTGTCCTCTGCCTTTCACATGCACCATAATGTGTATACACAGGAACACACACATACAGAAACGGACAATACAATTACAATATTATCAATAAGATATCAGATTCAGTAGGTTCACAGCAAAGCCTAACAATCATTCAGATAATTTTAGTATGAACTAATTTAATAGAGATGCCAGAAATTTTAATACATTTCCTAAGAGGGATGCGGCTAGCATAAGCTAAATAACTATCTTCCCAGTATGCTGTATTAACTGTCTCAGCATTCAGTAGAGGAACTACATAGCTAATATGACCCTCCAAACTCAGAAAGTCTCCACTGTTTAACCAGCACTTAGTTTCTTTCTTCCTCATGCATGCAGTATTTGTTTTATACCACTATTGCAGGATTTGTCACATTTCTTTATCTTTGCTTATGGACATATCAGTCTTTCATATAGTATTGAGTCAAACAAAACTTCATCCATGTCTGCTTCCCATGATCTTGTTCAGGGCTTACAGCAGACATTCAGTAATCACTTGATAAGTGACCACAGATGTCTCTTGGCTGTTCCACAGGCTAGGAGGTTTTAGAATGTCTGCTGTTACATTCCTCGTGTGCATCCATTTCAGGTTAACGAATATTCTAGTTGCATGGTGTCAGGCACACTAAGATTTTCTGAAGTCTGAGCACATTTGTGATTCACAGTATCTGAATGTCACTCTCCAGCACAGGTCATGGCTCTGAGTTGGGACATACACTACTCTACAGTACTATTCTCCAGCGGATAAAGTATTTCAGTCCACACCCATGAAAATCTGTACTTTTAGATGCAATAGCATCTCATAGTCCAGCCATACCATTCAAATACAAGACAATTGCTCTTTTATCAATATATACATATGCTTGTATAATGACCAACCCCAGTTCCTCCTATGTCTAAGTACTTTCCTGGATAAAACTGAGGCATCTTTCAAATCCACAGACTTATTAATCTTTAATGTGTTTGTTCAAGTACTTACCAAAATGTGACTATTCCCTTGGTCATTCAATAAATACTTGATGGGTAACTACAGAATATCCCATTGACATAGTGGAGATGGGAAGACGGCTTTCAGTATTTTTTAAATCATAGCTACAAAGTAGTCAGTGCATTTAGAGAAGATGGTGCAACTATAATTCAATGCAGGAAAAAAAAAACATCTTTAATACTTTGTGCTCTGGGTTGAATCTATTTTTAAAGACCTGAACTCCTTGAAACCATCTAAAAGTTAGAATAGAATATGAATGAAGGCAGCAGGGACCTGCCAGTCTTGCTAAGCATGATGTACTGTCTTGTGACTCTAAACACGCAGACAGGGTCTGTTCTGCACTAAGTGCCTCTGGAATACGGTGAAGGGAACATCTGAACAGAGAGCCAGTCTTGGCAGAAACACGTAGGTACTTTCACATATTCCAAAGATACAAGGCTCAAAGCGCTCAAGTCCCCCACTGTGGGCATGACTAAATTTGACTTTTGTATACTTAAGAACAACAGTTCCTCTTCTGCTTCCAGAAGTACGTGCAGCTCTGAGAACACAGAACCTACCCTACCCAAGCTACAAAAACAAGAGAGCACATGTTTTCCATCAGGACTAATTTCCTCGGCAACAACCTGAGATTTTTATGACGTTCTTAAAGTGCTCTCTCCATGAATAATGCATAAGACTTTAAGTGGAGAGAATAAAGCATGCTTTCTGTAAGCCTGCCTTTATCCCTGTAACTTCCTAATTGTCATTTAGTCCCCATTCTTTGCAAATTTTGTGCTATTTGGGATATTTTATATCCCTAGAAGAGTATGCATGGGGAGGGGCTGGCAAACAGAGAAAAGAGTCCCTTAGCTTTGCCAACCATGAATGAAAGGATTTTTAATACTTGGGACAATTGTGAAGAGACTGAAGGAGCAGGAGCTAGATGTAGGCCCTTTACATATTTGTAGCAGATGTGCAAGTTGGTCTTCATGTGGGTCCACTAACAATTGGAGTGGGGGCTGCCTCTAACTCTGTTGCCTGCTACTGAATCCCCTTCCCCTAGCTGCACTGTCTGGTTGGGCCTCAGTGGGAGAGGATGCACCTAGTCTTGGTGCAACCTGATGTCCCAGGGTGGGGTGGTACCCAAGGGGAGCTTCTCCTTCTCTGAGAAAAAGGGGAGAGCATGATGGCAGGGAGGAATTTGTAAGAATGAGACTAGGAGAAGAGGAAGGAGGTGGGGCTGTAGCTAGACTGTAAAGTGAATAAATTAATGAATGAGAAAATGTAAGACATACAGTAGCCATCTCATTCCTATGGATTCTTGTGTATCCCTTATTACTGATGCATGCGGTGATCATGGTCAGTAGAACAATGATACATCCTTGTTCAGATACAGTGAATTTGAGCTAAGTCCTTATTGCAAAAACATAATGGACTTTCTTGGGCAACATCATTAATGGATTGTTTTGTAGGCCAAGCTACAATATTTATAATGAGCCCAGAAAAAGTCAAAACAATTACTAGGCCTCAGAGAAATTAAATGGAAAATCCTAACACAAACACTACCTACGAAGTCCAGGTGAAATGTTCTTAAACGAATAAACAAAGCACAGGAATGATAGGAATGATTTGAAGACAAACTATCAGAAGTCTCCATCCAAACTGAACAAGTCAGCCAAGAGCTCAGCTTAGGGAGGCAAGCAAGTTTCAACAAGGAAGAAAAGACCACTTACAGAAAGGTAAAGGCTTCACTCTCATAATATAACATCAAAGACCAGGTGTGGTGGCCTCTGCCTTTCATCCCAGCACTTAGGAGTCAAAAGCAGGCAGACCTCCTTACATACGTTCAAGGCTGGCCTGATCTATGTAGTAGGTTCCAGCCTAGTAATGGCAATATAGTGAGACCCTGTCTCAAAAGAAAACTGATTCTTTCTTACTAGCCACTGGCTGTCGCTCTTTATCTAGGAATAGGAACTTACTGAGAGAAAGTTGAAGTGGAAACTTCTGGTTTGTTTGGAAAGTCAATTATGTCAAATGATGTTTTGCTGGGGCACACAAGTGAGAGGATGTCTTGCTAAAGCAGACACGTAAAAAAAAAAAAAATGTTTTCCTGAAGCAGACACAGGTGAAAGGATGTTTTGATATAGCAAACATGTGAGAGGATCTGTGATGAAGGAGTATAAATGTGACCTCACAGACAGTGGGAAAGGGTTTGGTTTGCTCTGCCTCACTATTCTTCACTAATGACATACATGTATTGATTCGCCTTACATAGCATTGTTGAGCTCAGCTTGTAGTAATGTTGACATAGTGAAAAACTCACCAAGGAATTGCTCATGAAGTTCCTGTGGCAACTTGTCACTTCCACAACCTCACCTTGGGCCAGTTGGCAAGCCTGGCAGTTTCTTCAGGTTGGACAGCAGATGCTGGTTCATGTGTGGTGTCTGCCTGCCTAGAGTCAGCTGCTGCGTCATTCTTGGTGTTTGCTACAGGACTGAACTGAAGAAGATTGAGTTTGCCCCCAAAGAACTGTTTCTAAACACATCCCACATATCTTATTAACTTTTCTCTTTCACTACCTCTGCTGGGTACAGTGGGCAAGAGGAGAAGTTAAACCCTTATTAAAGTGGGTTGCAAAGCAGTTATGCCTACAGTGAGTGGTGGGAACCGTGAGAAATCCCCAAAAATAAAAAAATAATAATGTCAAGAATTTTCATAGCCCTCCACCTTGTCATATGTGACCTTGAATGCAGGCTACCTAGGAAGACACCGTGTTTACATCAGCCTTATAAATGTCAGTTTGAAGCAGGAGTCACTGCTGCAGTGGTGAAACATATCAAAGTAGCTAATTGTCACCAAGGCCCTCTCACGGGGCACTGTTGCCCTATGATTTCAAAGTTCTTAATGTTCACATGCCCAAAACTGTGGTGTCATTATACAGTATGAGTTCCCCAGCAGAAGGAGACATGGAAAAAGTACTTTCAAACTCCCTGATGAGAAACAGTTTTGAAATACTATGAAGATACTGATGGAATAATTCAACAATGATGATAATGAATTTCCCAAAGCATTCTAGGAAGAAGTCCACACATTCACAAGAAGAATAGAGATGGCGTGGTGGTGTACACCTGTGCTACCAGCTTCCGGGAGGCTGGAACCAAAGAATCAACTTGGACAACATACTGAGGCCATGTCAAAAACTAAATATATATAAGAAATATATTCATCTATATGTTATATAATATTTATATTCTTATTATATAATAATATAAAATAATTATTAAAATATATAATATCTATATATCTATAGATATGGGAGGAAAAGTTGTCAGAACATCTTTTTTCCAAATTACTACATTTTCTTTAAAACAACTACAAGAAATCCAACAACAAAGCCTGAACACCAGTTTCGTACAGCTGAGGCTCACACTAGCCATGCCGCCCACAAATAAAGACGGTAAGCAACACTGAAGAAATGAGAAGCACTCCAGGAGTCAGCCCCTGACATAGAGTATGTTCCCAACACAGCAAATCTAGATTGTTCTCCTTAGGATCTGTAGTAGAAAATATTAAGAATCCCGGCATGGGCCTTCTTCCGCACCTTAGATTATGCTCCCAGATAAAAGACACACTCAAGCCTTTGTATTTATAATATGCCTTATGCAGCAAGATAACTGGGCAGCTGCCTACCTTCCATGCTGTTAGAATGTACTTTCCTGACTTTCCTAATGATAACTCCAAGTTATCACTTACTGTTTACTATGTTTCATCTGAGCTGCTCTTATCTCCAGTTGGGCAGTCTTCCGGGCCACATTCTCTAGGCACCTTAGCTCATGGCAGCTCTCTTTCTCCCTCCTGCACATTTTTTCTATTCCATGGCAGCTCTCCTTTCTCCTCCCTAATAGTTCTCTTTCTCTAAGCCTGTGTAGCCTCCACCCCACCTATGTTTCTTCTGCCCAGCTATTGGCTGTTGGCATGTTTATTGACCAATCACAATCAACTGGGGCCAGAGTTACTAGGCAGACTCTGTCTCTGGGGTCCCAAATTAGTGTTAGAATACAAGCAGCATTAGGTCAACCCACTACAGGGATCTTTGCAAAGCCTGGCCATGCCAGATAGATAATAAAGGTGTTGTGTCCACTAAACCAATTTTTATTCTGTGAATGGTATTCATGGAATGCTTCACTGGAAGTTATTTTCCCCTTCAAAATCCCATTGCTCTATATTAACCTTGTTTGTTAGGATTCCAAATCTACTTATGAATAATAAGTATTAATATACCCTACTTGCAGTTTACACAGGTAAGGTTTGATATGCCGTTGTTTCCAATTAATAATAAAGACATGGAGCTTCAGAGAGGTAAATTATCTACCTCAGCAGAACATAATTTATGAGGAAACTAAGATTTGAATTCCTTTATTTTTAGTTTCTTTTGGCCCTTTCTTTATACTGTGCTGCTCTCACCAGTGATAATATGGGAGGAGGGGGTACTAAATGGATCTCTCAACAGTAAAAAGCATGGGCTGCTCTTCCAGAGGACCCAGGTTCAGTTCCCAATTCCCACAAGACAGCTCATAGTCATCTGTAATTCTAGTACCAAGAGATTCAGTGCCCTCTCCCAGCCTCCATGGGCACCAGGCATGCATGTGGTGCACGGGCGTACTTGCAGGCAAAATCCCCATACACATAAAATATAAATAATAGAAAATTTTAAATAAGAATTGTAAAGGTTTTTTAAGCAAGCTAAAAGCAAGTGTGCAATATTTTCAAATGCACTGAAAGTAAGATCATAACTCAGATAACTGGACTCATTCTTTGAGGTGACTCAGTAGTTTCTAGGCTTCTTACTGTTGTTATACTCGTGGTATGTTCTCTTCACAAACAGTAGCAATTGCCAGTCCCTATACCTAATGGGAGAAGCTAGATAGAGCTGGCGGGTCTCTGCCTGAGGACAGCTTCCAACATGTCAAGTGATTTATTTTTCATTCAAATTCTGCATAGCATTCTCAGCGTGAAAATAATTTTCTCCATCTCACACACTGCCGCTTTATCTAACAATGCTGGGACTGAGCTCAGCCACAAAGCTCCAGCTGTCAGGAGCAGCTTGTGCTTGCCACTCATAAAGAACATCTCATCTGGAAAACAGTTACACTCGGATTGACACAGCAGCTTCTGTGGTTTTCATGGGAGGCAAGAACCTCCAAAATGATCCCAGTCTCAAATCTTGACAGTTCTCTCACCAGGCTGTTGGTACATTTTTTTAAAAAATAATAATCCATCTACATCACTTTGCTGCCTTGTGAACTGCCCTGAAGCCTCACTCAGAGTCTGATTAATTTATTTTATTTTATTTTAATTTTTTTTTGCTTTCATATGAACCCAGGATGTCTGGACTACTGGCGGCCCCCAACCATGTTGTCATAGGAAGCCCAGTCTCTGATGGACAGGCTTATATAAGAGCCCTTTACAAGCTGATCATGGCTGCTTGCTTCCTATCTTAAGCTTACTCTGCTTAGAGGACTCCAGCAGAAAGAGTGGTAGAGAGACTTAAGTTTTTACAAGGAGGAAACAGTTCTCCTGTTCCCCTAAAGGGAGACTTATGAAGAAACGCATTGTTATTTCTGGAGACCTGACATTGACTTATATACAAAAAGACTCTAAATCACTAGGAAACATGGGGTCCCTGACTATATTCCATGAAATAGTTCCCATAACTTGGCAAAGTACATACATTCAAGAATGTGCTACTGGTTTGAAAAAATCCACCCAGAGGAAGAAATTTATGCTGCTAATGCTCCTTAAAATAGCTTGACACTGTACTAGCTTAATCTTAATGCAGAATTACAGAGGATATCAATGAATTCTGAAATACATGAGACGTTAGCAGTTTGCGCAGTTAGCAGTTTGGGTGAATTCCAAGGAGATAGGATGACACTTTATTTTTATAGGCCTTCCTTTATATTTTTATTTTATTATTTTTTCCTTCTCTTCATGGATAATTTTAAACATTCAATGATGGGGAGAAATGAGCACAGCAAACCCTTATGTGAGCACCAGTCGTTCCAATTGAATTACCAATCTTTCAAAATTCCCTTATTTCCCATAAGGAATTCACAATCCAGAAGAGTAACCTAGCCACGATTAGTTGGGTTATTTTCTGGCTGATTCATGACTCTGCAGCTCCAAGTTTATTCTTAACTGCTCACTTCTCTCAAATGGTGGTTTTTCTTTTCTGCTCTGTCTCATGCTGTTCAGAAATGTTATTCAATCTGTCACTGCTGAACAATCTCATCATGTAAAGAGCTATTATGAATGAACGGTGCAAAAGACTGAGCACAACATCTTGACCAGGACTGGAGAATGTTCTGCCAAGAAAATCAATTCCAAACACTTCTCCATGCTCAGCAACAAGAAAGCAGCTCTACAGACCTGGAGAAGGCTCTTAGTTGTCTTCTAAAGATGCGTAACACTGACCAAAATGCATGCTTCGGTTGTATTAGTAGTATCTTTACTATTTTTTAAAAGAGGAGAACAAAAATAAATAACAAAAATAAATCAAAGTAGTTTTATACAAGTAATGATTTAGGTTTTTTGTTTTTTCAGTTTTATCATCCAACCCATTTTCTTCATCAAACCATCAAACTTTAGTATCTTTACTCTTTTTTAAAAGAGAACAGAAATAAATAACAATAATAAATCAAAGTAGTTTTATACAAGTAGTGATTTAGGGTTGTTTTTTTTTTTCCCCCGTTTTATCGTCCAGTCCATTTTCTTCATCAAACCATCAAACTTTACAATGCCAAATTCTTCAGCCAGCAAGCAGAAGCTAGTCACCGGCACCCCTGTCTGTAAAGCAGAACTCCTTATGTTTTGTTCCAAACTATACTTTTGCTCCATTCTTAGTTCAGTCCAATTTTCAAACTATACCTTACGATCTATACACACACTTTGTGGTGATGGCAGCTTTACCCCTTTGGCATCTTTGTTGTTTGAGGTACTAGCTTCTAGAAGCTTCCTTCCTGCTGGCTAGCTTTTGTGAGGCCAGAAGTTGCTTTGCACAAAGCTGGAGGGAAAAAGTTAACAGTGATTTTTCTCAGCTTTAGACTTTTCATGCTATAACACCAAATTGCCAGACAAGATGAGCCTACTGGTATAATAGTGGTATGACTTACTGTGATGAGCAGCTGATTTCTGGTTAGATCTGTTTAAGGACTTGTCTACAAAAGGGAGCTCATGCTTAGCACTGGGGACCTGGTCAAAGTCTCTTGGCTAGAGAGGCAATAGACACCAAAGGAAACCTGCTACTTTTGTTTTGCTAAATGGAGATGTTGTCAAATAACCTCCTGAAAGTTTATGTCCATAAACTAGTTCTGCCCTCAACCTCAATCAATGAAACTTCTCATAGCAGTGATTGAAAAATGAAGAGATCCATGACTTGTTAAAATTGTGAGAACAACTAACTGTTGAGTCTTCATCCTTAAATAGCACACGTATATTGGGCACTCCAGGGCTCAAGGAATATTTCAGAGAAGGGAGTGTGAAGAATGTAAAAGCCATACTATAAAGAAAGCTGTAACCCTGTACCGTGCACAGGACAAGGCAGTGGCACTCATCGACTCACATCAGATGTGGTTACCTACATAAGGTTTGCATAAGGTTACCTACATAAGGTTTCAGCTTTACCAACTGAGCTCACAATCTTGAATACATAGGAATGGACTCACAGGGTCCAGCCTTCCCTGCGGGTTATTGGCAGTCTTAGCCTGCTGAGGAAATGAGGTCCTTGTCCTCAGTAAAGTCCTCATGGTGACTTACTCATGCTCCAGTGGACAGGTCCACACCCATACCCATCCAGGCAGCACCAGCTAAACGCAGTGGGTCACAAATCAAAAACAAAACAAAAAGACATGGAGATGGCAGGGACACAGAGGGAAGAAGAGGAGGAGGTTAGAGGGGACAAGAGATAATGAAGGACTGTGTGTGACCAGAATATATTATATACATGCATGAAAATATAAAAGGATAAAGGAAGTAAAATGGTTAAATGGAGTCTTTTTATCTTTAAAACATGAATAAGTATCTTTTCCTGACCTTCAAATGCCTGACTCACTCATTCACTTGGCATTTGTTTGGACCCGAAATCCTTACAGAGCGAGACTTAGGAATACATTATACGTGGTCCAGGCTGCAGACAGGCCAGTGTGTGGCAATGCCAAGTTTATAAGCTGTGAAGTCATTATTCCCTCCCAGGGAAACTTGGCTGCCATTGCTGTTTAATGATGTGTTTACACTTAGACTAACCAAGAGCTTGCCTGCCCATTAAAAAAAAAGGAAATTGTCATTCTTTTCCCATTTTACAATTACTGCACACAGTTAAGATATTGACACTTCCTATACTCAATGATAAACTAGCAACAGCCTTAAAATGGATTCTAGTATATTAATTAACAGAAATTGCTCTTTGTTATTCACCAATGAATTAAAACGAATAGTTTTGTTTGATTTAAGTGTACACAATAATATGCTACTAGGCTTTAAGGTAATACCATCCAGAATAATGCCAATGATAAAAGAATTGGTTACACTTGCTTCCACAACTACACCCCACTTTTAACCATTAAGACACATGAATTTAATTCACTTTTTAATCTTTTCTGATACCTTCTTTGACACCTATTATTAAAAATTGCATTAGTCAATGAAGAAATAGGAAACAAACAAAAACAAAAAAAAAACAAAAAAAAAACCCTATACTAACCCGTTATGGTTTAAAGGCTGGAGGCATGTGTGTGTATGCTTGGGTGTTCTGGAACACACATGTATGTTTTAGAAACACACATTGATTTTTCTCTTTCTATTCTCTCAAACTTTCAACCCATACCCCCACCCCCACATCAAAATCATAAATTGTAGACTGGTGAGTTCTCAATTAGAAGCAGTCTTTTGTCAACAAACAAAGTGGGATAAAGAATCTAGAATAAAACTAAAGGAAACAAACTGGTTTTTCTTTAGTGACAACATGCTAACCCACTAGCTAATGGGGCCAGAACATAAATAGTTCATTAATTTTAAATAAATAAAATCTGATTTCCTTTAAAACCAAACCAGTAACCCACCACTCAGCTCTCACCTCACTCACAAATTTTCTCATCTAGTATCCAAATGCCAAGAAAAGAAACTGGAGCAGGAGAGATGGTTCAGGCGTGTAGAGTGCCTGCTGCTCTTCCAGCAGACCTGGGAAAGTTCAGTTCTTCGAACCCATGCCCCATAACTCACAAACAACTATAACTCTAGATCCAAAGGATTTGGTGCTCTCGTATGGCCACCACAGGGATAGGAATGTGCCTGTGTGTGCGTGCATGTGTGCGTGCATGTGTATGTACTCGTGTATGTGCGCACATGTGTGCACACACACATGTATACACAGAGGCATACACACATACACACAAAAATTGGAGCCATAAATCTTTTTAAAGAAAACAAAATTAAAATCAAGAAGGGCCCATGAGAAAGCAGAAAGTGCTTCTAAAACTAGACATATAACTCTGCCATGAGTTGATGCCCAATCTGGGCTTTCATTTCTTGCTGAAGACTCTTGTGCTCTTTTAGTGGCTGTAATTTAAGTTATTTTCTTTCCTCTTCATTTACTTCTACCTACTTGCCTTCAAATCTTTAAATCTTTAATCTTTTCTGATACCTTCTTTGACACCTATTATTAAAAATTGCATTAGTCAATGCAATTGTCAGCTTTCCTCTTATAAAATTCCCTAAATGCATTCATGTCTCTAAAATCTTACACTTTCAGATCTTCAGCACACCATGCCCAGAACTATGACAACGTGAATGAGTCTCCTTAGTTTCATTCTTTACCTACTCTAACGCTACATGCCACAGTACCCGTAAGGAAAAACAGACAGCTCAAGCTCCGCCATCAGCATGTTTCTTTCCAGCAAAGCTTCTCTTTAACCATCAGAGGAATTTGAAAGTGCTGCCTTAGTAATGTGGAGAGGAAAGGACTTAGGGATGATGAGTGAGCCAGTGGGAGGAGGGGGAAGGAGAGAGTAAAGGGGGTCATCAGAGCAAAGTACATGATATACATCTAGGAAGATGTCATAATCATCTCTTATGCTAATATATATTTTTGAGACAGGTTCTCATGTAGTCTTGGCTGTCCTTGAACTCACTATGTGGCCCAGGCTGGCCTCAAACTCATAGAGATCTGCCTGCCTCTGCTTTCTGGTGCTGGGATTAAAGTCATATGACAGCACTCTGGGTATTTATGCTAATCTCAAAATTAAATAAGAATTGAAATGCTCTATTGCTCCTCATCTGACAGCTACAGTCTGCTTTCCCCCTACTAAACTAATCCCTCCCACCACTTTCCACCCAGTTACCTGCCACAAACAACCCCTCTCTCCAGTGAATCTATAATGCCCACTAAAGTGAAGTTTAGACCCATGTGTAGAACTAGCCTTCTAATTCAACCTGTTGACTCTCCTGTGCATGGGAAGTAGTCTATTCCCCTGATTTACTACTTAATTTTATTCTTGAAATCACTTCACACATTGGACCCCTTAATCCCAACCACATTTTACTATATTTCTCTTTTTGTATGCACCTTGCCCCAGAGCCATCTCATCAGCCCACACTGTAAACTCTTAAAGAGCAAGAATTGTGTTTTATCCATCTTTGGCTTTTTAAAAAACAAGGTACTGAGTTGGAATAAGATTCTTTATAAACAATTGTTTTCAAAATTATTTTCTCAAAGCAATGATATGTAAGGATGTTCTAAAGGAACACAGATGTGAGACAGGATCTACATGAACAGTGACAGAGGCTTGAGAAGCCTCTTCTGTACAAATACACTTATATATTATGTCTAAGTTTTCCTTTCCTATAGTGTTTAAGAATGTCTGTTCAATAAAGGCTTAATTTCAAAAGGGTTTTCTGAGTATTACAGTATCACCATACATTGAAACCAAACTTAAAACCTTAAATAAAAACTAAGACTATTTTAAAGTAATTGAACTAAAGTTCATTTTTGAAGTATTATATACAAGTAAAAAGTACATTATAAAACTCATTCGTTGTAACTTACCTTTGATTTTAAAATAATAAATTAAGGAGGCTTAAGACCTCTCAAGTCACTGCCAAGAGCCCTTCCATGCCAGGCAGGCCAGAGGCACTGCCTGCTTGACGCCTTTGCAGTGAGTCGGAGTCGCTTTGCTGACATGAGCAGATTGGCCAAATGGAACCAACAATTTGAAGTGAATTCCAAAAGTGTGGCAAGGGAAAAAACCTAACTACAATAAACCTATTTACAAATCTTTTCTAAGGAAACATTCAGAAGTACTGTGGCATTTCCAACAATATTCACTGACAATTAAAAATTGGAAATAATGTAACTCATAACAAGGGAATGGCAAATATTACCTTTAATACATCTCTCCAATAACTATCAAAAAATATGCCACTGGGATCAGACCTGTTACCTTGACATTTAAATGAACGAGGTAACATGAAGTCTGATTTTGAAATACTGCCAGCTAATTCAAATGCTTTACAAAACTTCAAAGGCCCAACAAAATATGTCTATCATCAGTATTTGGCCAACTCTCTACCTTGCTCTATATGATGAACTGTTTTGAAAAATTACATACCAGATAAATATGAAAGTGTTCCTTGGTTAATATTAAGATCATATATTCTAATTTCTTAAAGTTCCTATGTGCATTTTAGTTTTTGTTGTGAACCATATTCACATCACTTTAACATCTGTTTCATCTGTGGCTAGCCAATCTGATTAAGGAAAACTTGAATCTCTCCAGTTGATGACCAAGCCTCTAACTCTTGGTTCTTCCCAAAACAGAAATAACACATAATACTAAGAGTAACTCTTTGTGGAAAGGTTAAACACTAGCCAGGCATTTTTTGCAGAATTTTAATATTCTTTATTTTGCTCTCTTTGTAATTCTGGGCATCTAACTTAGGACCCTGTACATGTCAGACAAAGGCACTTCCACTTGGCTCCATCTGCAGCCCCTGGCCAGAGGGTTGTAAAGTGAAGGTTTATCATACACTGTTTGTCTCCTCTGTTTTGATCAAAACTTATTAATTGATTCCAGTCTCTTTTTTGTCTGCACCATTCCAGAACTCTTTGAAGAAAAGATTTCTGGAGAGTTAGGGGAAACATCCTCTAAGAATTAAAATGATGACACATTAGATAAACCTGGGATAATCAAGTATTTTTAAATGAATCAAGCTTACTCGTACATATTTTCACATTTCAATTATCCAAATAATAAGAATTATTCTACATTTTTTAAAGACTAAACTAAACTGTGAGGGTAAATCCTATGTCCGTTCAAAAAGAAAATACAGAATTAAGCCAGACATGGTGACAAACACATTTATTCCCAGCACTTGAAGGCTGAGACAGATGCATCTCTGTGAGTTTGAGGCCAGCCTGGTCTACATAGTGAGTTTCATGACAGCCAAGGCTACATAATAGAGAAAGCCTGTCTTTAAGACACTAAAAAGAAGACAAAATCCCAAACTTTATCATGGGTCAATTACTTACTGACACATTTTTCAATAATTTCAGAATCACATACAATGTTCAAAGAAGTACCAGACCAAAACCAGATAGAACAACAAAATCGTGGGCAAAAAGAAACCTCTTTAAGGATGTTAGAGTAATTCCAACATTTATTCTTGACCAACTTCTCCTTCAGTCCATCTTAACAAGCTCATGAGGCTCCTGAACTAGGAAGGAAGACAGAATGTTATGTACGCTCAGGTGTCCACCACACTTCCAGCATCTGCTTGCAAACACTTAATCTAGCCTGTGTGTGCTCCAGCCAGCCAGCCCTGTATTGTACAAGCTCGGAACTGTACAACGTCAAACACAAGCATTTTGTGAGGGTGAACACTTTAGATCTCAAGTGCTGAGCATATGTAGTAGGGATAGCCAGAAAAGAAGACAAAGCTAGAAGTAGAAGCCATCAGGTACTCACAACACACAAAGGAACAAAAGGCTCCTGAAAAACAGAGGAATATACAGCATGTGGACTGTCTGCATGAAGGCACCTTCTTCCCCAATCAGAAACAGAAGATAAATTCCAGGCCTGGACAGCCTTCGAGTTCTGTACTGTTACAGGTTTGGTTGTGGCAACTAGACAAGAACTAGAACACCGGGCCCTTACATGAATACTTCTAATGGCTTGAATTGCCAAGCTCTGTACTGTTACAGGTTTGGTTGTGGCAACTAGACAAGAACTAGAACATCGGGCCCTTACATGAATACTTCTAATGGCTTCAATTGCTGTGCTTTCTTGTCTTTAGACAAAAAAAAAGAAAGCTTCTTATAGTGGGAGACTTTCTGTTTCTGCTTTTGAATAACAGCTTTGTAGCCTGAGAATGTATGCAATATTCTCTCCTAAAATCAGAATGAAAGCTGAGAAGTTAAAAACATTCCACCTCAAGCCCCTCCACATCCAAGCCCAGCAGGAAGATGCACCCACACTTTTTGTGAGTCTTCCCCAGGCCCTCATTCACCCTGTGCTGCCTCTCCATGTGCAGGCCCAGACATGAACTACAGTTGTACACGGTTTTTGGTTACTACTGAATTGGAATTAAAGTTTTTCCAATCAAAAGTTAACATTTAAAGGACTGGCCTACAGACTCCTCTGTGAATTCAAATCAACAGAATTGGGGCAACAGGAAAAAAAAACACCACCTAAATGTCCACTCACTAGAGATAGGATGTTAGGCACATTGCCATTAAATAAATCCACACACCCAAGTCTCATCTCAAAAACACAAACAATATGAAAAGCCAAGATAATCTGTCTCCCCCAAAGACCTAGTCTTATAGAAATGTTCTCTGGTGAGAATTTCAGAATGCAGAATTTAAAAGACCATTATATAATCAAAGAATTCAAGGAGTTTAGATAGAACATGAATAAACACCTGAATAATCTTAAAGAGGATAGTAATAAATTCCATATTGAAGTTTAAAGGCACAAGTAGCTGCATGAAATCATGAAGACAATGCAAGATTTGGAAAGTGAAAGAATGAAAAAAGTATCACAAGCAAAGTGGACAAGGAAACAAATGACGTCACTATCCTAAAATACAACAAAAATCAAGACTTCAAATCAAAACTAACTAGAAGAGAAAAAAAAAAGGAACTTTCATTCTGATCAAGGAAACAGTTGAGCAAAAAACCATTAGAATCCTAAACATATACTCACAAGACTGGAGCAGCCAATTTCATAAAAAGCATACTTTTGGACTTCAAACTATAGATTAATTCTAATTCAATAATACCAGGTAAAAAAAAAAATACCCCCACTTTCTCAAATTTAATGGTTTGTCTGAACAAAAAATCTGAGAAGCACAAGAATTAAATGATTATCACATATCAAATGGACCCAACAGATACATATAGAATATTAAACATCAAAGATAATACATTCTCAGCAGACCAAGAAAGTTTCTCTAAAATATACCACATATTAAGACCCAGAGAAAACCTCAACAAATATGGAAATATTGAAATACCTCCATCTATCCTATCTAATCACAAAACAATAAAACTTGAAGTCAATAGCAAACCCGTCAGGAGCCATCTAGGATAGACCAAGCCTAGCAGATGATTTTCCTGGAGGTGGCCCATTATTTTTGGATGGTCTACAATGTGTAAGCTCTATGAGGCAAGGTACCAAAGGGAGTTCATCTCATGATTGCTTCTTGCAGTTAATATGCCTTACCTATCATTATTAATATAATAAGCCGTAGACATTGATCAGATTTCCTGCAGATCAACATAAAGATAAACTTTCATGAATTAATGGTGTTTAGATGAATCAATGATTTTATACAATTACTGATTTGATTCACATAATCTTATGAAAAAATTTTCAAAAGATGGTTTTAGTTGTCCTGTTAGAAAGATAAAGTTAGAGGCAATAGTAGAATCTGCCCACTCCTCATAACAGTAAGTAAAGGCTGTATAGTAAGAAATATAGTGAGCTTTCATAATTACATCAAAAAGTGATATAGGATTGGGACAAATTTGTCTTCAAGAAAAAGCATTCAGGTCCAAGGACGAAGCCACAGGCAAGCTCTGTGATAAGACAAGGCCATGAGAATCTGTTGCTTTGAACTTATAATGAGCTTACAGAATGAAACACTGCTTTGAACTTGTTTTTGATAGCCTTCTATTGCACCCATTTTATGTAATATTTTATCTACAAGGTAATTCATTCTTACATAAAGAACTTTTGTATTAAGGATATAAAAAGATAAAAGCAGTAACAAAAGGCAGTGCAGCCATTTTCCACTTCATTTGGTGTGTATGTGTCTGTGTGAGTGACATCTTTCCTTTCTTTTTCTCTCTTGTTCAAAAAGAGTTGATGAGATCCCTGACTAGTGAAAAGCTTCTGGCTAACTGGCCAGAAAAAGAAGCACTAGCATGAAGTCCTCTACTGAATTCCCCACCACTATACAGCATATGTTAATTGCCAGAGACTTATATAGTAAGCTTATGAGAGTTAAGTCTTCCAGTGCTTAATGAAGCACAGAACAGTTACAGAATTAAAAGGCCAGAGATCATGAGTCTTTGGACCTGTATCCAACACTGTGTTCCAATTCAACCCTTTCCAGCCTGGCAGGCTCCTGGCACAAAGCCATGAAGATTAAAGAACTTATTGATGAGCAGTTCTAAGAATAAGTTAAAGAAAAATCTGGAAACAAATGAAAATAAAAACAGAACCTGCTTTAAAAAAAAAGAAAACCACTGAAATGCATCAAAAGTAGTAAGAGGGATATTTATTGCTCTAAATGCCTAAATTTTGAAAAATCAAAATGAGCCAAATAACTTAATGATGCACCTTAACATTTAAAAAATAAGAACAAAGGGAGGATGGAGGGGGTCTAAAAGGCAGGAGAGTAAGGTGAGATAAACAACTCTAAAGAGCTTTTCCTATGGCATTTTTTAAAGCCATAGGAAAATCAGTTATTTTAGAATATTACTTTAAAATTATATGTTATAGTTATACCACCTGGGCAGCCATGCTCCTCCTAGGATCCATAAACTATCCAACAAAACCCTACTGACAGGCAACAGACAACTAACTCCTTTTGTATTGTTGGCCAAGAAGGTCCAAATTGGTCCCAAAACAATATAGGGTAGTGCTGTTGTTCTTGGTTACCTCCCAGAACTTGAAGGTAAGACTATTCCATACACTTCTGGCACAATACTTGCATGAGTCAAGCTGGTATTATTCTAGAGGCATCATCCCTGAGGACTAACTCCTGTAGTATCAGAAAGTGCTATAGGGCTGCCAAGGGAGATAAATTACCAAGTCCAGTTACAAGATAGGGCATTGGTACTTAGATCTTGGGGATAACCAATAGCTGTTTAATTGAACTTAAGCACCCAGAGCCTTCCCTGAGCACCAGTTCTCTCTGGAAGGCAGCCAATTGGATGGAGGGGGTGGATGGGTTGGGGGATGAGGGGAGGGAAGGAGCAGGCTTGGTTTATGAGAGTAAAGGTTGCTTAGCTTACCTGTCTTGATTCTAAGTTACTAGCCACAGGCCTCAGGCAGTTAACACTCAACTGTTAAATAGGGGGTAGATATTAAGTAAAGAGGTTCTTTGATCATTCCCCCCTGCCCCACTTGAGAAGAAACTCTAAACTTTATTGCTAAGAGAAATGATATTGATATTAAGAAACTTTCTATTGATATTAAGAAAAACCTGACTCTATTTTCACTGTTCTCAGTACTTATACTTTTCTCAGGACACACGATCACATGGTATTCCAAGCATCCTTTTTTCAAAAGTTCATAAGTTCAAATATAAATTCAAATTATAAACTGAATAAGAAGTAACAGCCAAGATGCTTACATGTGTTTCCATTAGGACTAGTTATCTAATTGAACATTCATTATCTGCCACTAGCTCCGCAGGTTCATTAAAAGTTTAAAACTATAATTCTTAGGTCGAAGTTAATATGGTATGTCAAGAGGCAAATCATTTACCTAGTGTCTCATTAGTATTGAATTTTGTACAGATAAGCCCAGTCGATATATTGTTTTCTGTCCTTGCACCTACAATACACTGTTCATTCCCAGTTTTGTGGCCTTTAGTTATTAGATAATGGTTTTATAGCCTACAAGAATGTTTTCCTTAAATGTAAATCTCTTTCTTAAATGTAAATCTTAGTGCAACTAGCCTGTGTCACATGAAGGATTAGAGAAACCTAATTACAGGTTTTCTTATCTTAGAGGTTTCAAAATCACTTGTTTAAGTTTAAGAATTGTATAAGTTTAGGAATTCTATAGTATCAGTATTAGGAATTAAGAAATCATCTGTGTGTCTACATAGCATTGCTACAAAAGAGTTCATGCTTGTTGATCTGCAGAAAATCTTCTCAATAATGCCAAGGACTATTATTATTAATGATTTAAAATTGACAAGCTTATCAGCTGCAAAAATCAATCCTGAGATGAAGTCTCTCAGACCTTGCATCCCAGAGGTCATCCATCACAGTCCATGCAAAAATGGTAGAGCATCTCAGGAAAGACATTGACTAGCCTTAGCCTCTTCTAGATGGCTCCTGGCACTTATGACTCATGCAATAGGAGAGAACTCCTATCTGGTACTGGTAAACCATGCTGGAGAAATTATGGGCCCTAAATCAGAATCTACTGCTTCTATCTTGCTACATTAATACAGTTTTCAGCTGTATTCTAAATAGTTGTTCTTATACCCATAGATAAGTGCAACTCTCACTCCTCATCAAAGAACTCCTTTTTCCAGCAGACAGAGGTTATTACAGAGGTCTATAACTGGTCAAAATGCAGAGAATAAGGAACTGTGGAGTTTTCAGCCCTTACTGGGACATCTATTGCAGAACCTCTACACCTAAGATTCATAAAACTTCTCAGAAGATAAGGCAGAAAGATAGTAAGAGCCAAGGTAACAGGATACCTACTGCAAGACAGTGTCTTCTAGGCTCGATAGAATACTGTGCCATGAAATCTGATGCAAGGTTGTCTAACAAGGCTATACCATTCTCCAGGTCGACACAGATTAGGAAAATTTCAAAAGGACCCACTCTAAAATGAAGAGCTACAGGTAGTCAATAACTTCTGAGGGAATCCATAAATTTCAAGGGATAAGTCCCCTCATATGTTCACTTAACTAAGTGATCAACACTAATTGGACTCAATAGGGTGTGTGTGTGTGAGGGGGGGAGGGAGAATAATTATAAAACAAGTCATGATTTTGAGAAGAGAGGGACATTGGAGGAGTAGGATGGGAGGAAATATAAATGATAAATACAGTATACATGAGTACATGAAACTCTCAAAAAGTTCTAAAAAAAATTTAAACTTTCCAATTCACAACATGGCAATACAGATGGCATCACCAGTGACTACTTTCAGGTACTAATTTAACTTAACCCTCTGTTTTAAATCAGGCAGTATCAGGGGCATAATAACCAAAGACAATCAGATGGGAGCAGTAAAGCAACTGAGTTTCAAGCCAACATACATCTCTCTGCAGGTGGATAATGAGGTGCAGGTGCACAGCTGAGACATCCACACGGGGTCACTGTCAGGTCCTGACGTAAATGTGTCCATGAAAAACACACTGTTCAACATATCACAGTCCGGGGAATGATTAAGCACAACCAATCAGTATGGCTCTTGCCTGGACACTGAAAAAAAGTCCTGGCAAAGCTCCTGTTGAGTGTTGCCATAATCTATTTGTGAATATTAGCAGACCCTCACCCCCTTTAGTAAGAGCCGAAAGATTTGAACAATCTGAAGCGATATTGTACTACCCTGCTCTCTCCAGCCTGGCTTAACATACTGAGCATAACCTGGGTTTGCATATCTGTCCAAATGAACCGCTTTATATTCAGGTCAAAGACTGTCTTCAAAATCAAATAATGCTTCAGTCTTTTCATTAATAGGAAGTCCACTTAAGCTTAGAGCTTTGCCTTTCCAAGTTAAATTCTGACTTTGATACGTCACTGGCAGGATGTAAAATGAGAAGAGTGAAGCAATGGAAACTCCCCTGGATCATGGTGTTGAAAAGAAGGAATCTGCAACCTGCAGCATGTGTTCTGGAGCTTTTGTGGGGGGAAAAGGTCATTCCATGGCTGTGTCATGAAGACTGTTTCATAAGGCAACAGATTTCTCTAGAAGTCCATTACCTTTACCTTTACATTTGTAAAAGGCATCAGTAATCTGACCCATCTGTGAACCCCACAAATTACAATGTCAACCTGCCAGGAAACTGTGTCTATAACCAATTGCTCTCTGATTGAACCCAAGGCCCACTCTACAGGAGAGAATTGTACCTGATACTTTAAATTTGATGAAAAACACATGGCTGGGGAAGCTATAGGCTTGGGGAGGTGGAGGACAGATTTATTACTGTTGTTTTTCTAAATTGTCATAGCATAGAACTACCTTCTAAATATCTATTTGTAACCATGAACAAATGCTACTCTTGCCATTAATCAGAGAAGCCTTTCTGTGCAGGGAATGGCTGTTGGTAGATTCCTGAAGAAGGAGAGGTACTGTTTTCAGTTACATACCCACTGATGAGCCACAGCTTCTAATGGATAATTTCAAGCCCCTTGGCACACATGGAGGCCTAGTTAAGCTCCATATCACAATATAAAACACATGAAGACGGAAGAAGGACCTGTAGGGAGGAGTCTAGGTTGAGGAGACAGGAGATAATGTTGAGGTGAGGGTAATCATAATGAGCTATGTACATCCATGAATCTGTCAGTGAACAAATTTAATTAATAATGAAAAATATAAAAGTTATACCTTTGACAAAAGAAAAAGTGGTGCAGGCTGGGCAATTGAATCAACTATCACTATGAAAAAATTCCATTCTATATTTTTGTACCTTTCAGCAAAGAACCATTCATAGTCTTAGCCACTCATTATAGAAAGCAGTGAACAACTGTTTCATCAACCAAGGTCTGACTCTTTCACAGCAGGAGTTTCCTCTCTCTCCTAGTTAAGGTTACTATTGCTGTGATGAGACACCATGACCAAAGCAACACAGGAGGAAAGGGTTTGTTTAGCTTACACTTCCAGTCTCTCGTTGAAGGAAGTCAGGACAGGAATTCAAACAGGGCAGGAACCCGGAGGCAGGAGCTGAAGCAATGGTCATGGAGGGGTGCTGCTTACAAGCTGACTCATCTGCCTACTTATAGAACCCAGGACCATCAACCCAGGGATGGTACCGCCCACAACAGGCTGGCTCCTCCCACATCAACTACCACCAACCCAGGGATGGTACCGCCCACAATGGGCTGGCTCCTCTCACATCAATTACTAATTAATAAGATGACCTACAGGCCAGCTGGATCTTACAGAGAAATTTTCTCAACTGAGGCTCCCTCCTCTGATAACTCTAACTTGTGTCAAGTTAACATAAAGCTAGCCAGGAAAATTTTTGTTGAGTTTTCCAAGCACCTAACATTAGGCAAAGCTAACACTTGTTTTCTAGGAACTCAGAACAAAATAGATGTTTCCAAATATATGTGTGGCACTGGGGGGCAATGAGTCCTGGAGGAACCCAGCATGAAGGGTTCTCTCATTAAAGTCTTCCCCTTGATATACCAGGATGTATCTGCACACCTTAAATTAGAGAACTAAGTTTCTCCTCATAGAAATCTATGGACCCAAACTAGTCACTGGTATGTGCAGAACAATAAACCTTGGGTCATATTTTTACCTGTGTCCTTTCAATAGTGCCTGTATTTTAGTCTCCAAAACACAACATAGACACTAAGAAAAGATATAATCACATTTTATTTAAACATTTCAAGGATGAAACAAACACCTTCTCTATGCATCATAATTACAATTTTATCAACACCTGCCCCAGAAGCACCCCAAATTTTGCCCCTTCCTGCCAAAAGCATATTTTAAGGATCTTAGCCCTACTGCCTACACTAGACATCTTTCCATCCCTATTTCATTCTATAGTGAAGAAACTCTGGAGCTTACTTCATCTAGGTGTTGTGGTCCAGGGCACTCTGTTAGATCTTCCTAAAATACTTTGTTATGACAGTAGATTGTCTAATAAAATACAACAGATATAGATACGTAAATCTTAGATCTTAAAATCTTTTTAAATCTCTGCAAACATATTCTTAGAATTATTTGTAACAATAATCTAGTTTATAAAGCATGTCTCACTAGTGAGTTCCTTGAATACAATTAGTAACTTGCTTGCTAATCGTAAAATGGGTATCTACATACAACAGACTATCTCAAGATCATTGAAATAATGATTATTGTAGACTAGTTCTTTATTGATTGCTCTCAAGTCTTCAAAATAAATAGTAAAACATGACCCCAATGTCAAAGAATTCTGTTTAGTGGGAAGCCAGTGGTGAAAGTTAAAAAGTCACAACCTACTCTTGGTGAGTATTAAAACATAAAGCATATAATAGCACAGAAAGGTATAAGAGGAATTGGGGAGCTTGCTGGTACCTCACTGACAGGTCCATGTGCTAAAATTACATGTTCTTCCCTAAATCTGCCAAGATGAAATACCATATTCACCAGAAATTACTCTTTCAGAATAATAAAAACTTTCCCAGAAGCCCACGTGCAATTTTGTGTTACTTGTAAAAGATTGATTTCTTAACATCTATTTTTTTACAATAACATGGATTCACTCATTCTAATAAGAAGGAGTTAGACATTGTTGGTAAAATCTCTTGTGTACTGTATGCAGGCAACACCTGTTAATTAAAGTTGATAGGCCTGTAGCTGAGCCAGGAAATCAAAGGTGGAACATCCAACAGGGAGGATTGGGAGTCCATGAACAGGAAGGAGGACATGCATGAAACCTGAGCAGAGGTAACCAGCCACATGGCAGAACTTAGATCAGAATAACTGGGATATTAATTTATGAGATGGTTGGGGAACAGCCAAAGCTTATGGTCTAGGTAGTTGTAAATGTAATTTGAGTCTCAAGGTTGTTATTCAGGGAGCCTGGGGCCAGGATTAAAAACTCGGATCTTACAGGATATGGTGAAAGATGCGTGAGGTTTGGTGACAAGGTAAGTTCAATGTTACTTCATGGGCCCAGTCCATCAAGAACTAGCTTATAGGATATGAATGCATAAAGCCCAGAAAGTGGTCCAGCTTGGTAAGGTCTAAGCTAAGAGTATGGGCTTTTCCAGGCCTTAATCAGGGTTTCAAGTCAGGCTATTTATTACTCACTATTTCTTCTAAAACTGGGTCACAACTTAATCAACAGATGGTTATTGGGCCAATTTCTCTCATCTTGTGTTTTGTTCAACATGGTTCTTTTAACTGTAATTACAACCACCTTTCTTCCCTTTTTAAACATTTATTTAGAATTTTCTCTTGTCCTCATACCAGCAAGACATTATGCAAATACAAAGGAGGAAAAGCCTGCTCACTAAGATTTCTGGTTGCCAACACATTACACTGCTCATAACTGTTAACTGTTGACTTTCCCCTGCCTTTCCCATGTGGCCATATTTGTGTCACCTGTTCTCTTTTAACAGTCACCAACTGTTCCTCTCCTTGAAAGACTGGTATCTAGCCAGCCCGCCTACTCTTTCCTTAACCATCACCAGTCTTCATTCTGCTGATGTTTTAAGGATATGAGGAAAAACTGAAAGTGTTTCATAAAGTTCAACAGAAGCCAAATCATCCCTCAGTGTCATTAACTATCAACACAATTCAGACATCAACTGGGCTCCATATTCACTCACGTCTGATTCTCCTAAATCCTTACTCCACTAAGATCAAAGAATCATTTTCATCTCTACATGGCAGTCACACAAAGGTATCTTTTGTGTGAATGGTGCTTGCAATTCAACTGTTGCTAAGAGATGCAATTGTTTTTCTAATTGACAAACAAAAGGCAAGGGCTTGAAAGACATGTTTATTACTAATGGATACATCACAGTTATATATACATGAGAATCAAAGGGTCCTTATACACACATAAAGTCTTAAATTTTTATTTCTAACCAACTAATATTATGACTAGAAGTGTTCAAGAGAGTAGTATAGTAAATTGGAGTTGTTTGATCCCACATTGAATAAACTGTCATAAATAAAATGAAAAAGAATAGTATGCCATTAACTATACTTCATATTAAGTATATATTAGGATATGTACATCACTACGTAGGAATCATCAAGTAGTCCAGACATATATTTGTACCCATAGTCTCTTATACCATGATTTTTCTCCAGTTAAGCCCTTAATCAAATACAAGAGAAAAAATCAGGATTACTAATCATTTGGCCTAAGCTTTAGTAGTAACTATGTAGTTGAGAGATGTGTTTTAGTCAATGGTTTTAGTATCCAGTGGGGTGTGGTTTCACTTGTCTCTTGTTGACTTATAAGAACCGTCTACATATTACAAAATGCATGAATCAAAGAAAGTTCCAGGCAATTTTTTTACATCACCAACTATGTCATAATACTGTCCCATCTCCCCACCTCTAGGCAGGGTGCTTTGCTGTACACAATGCTCTCAATTAAAGGATTGTAACATTTACATCATTTTTCTGCATTGATTACACACTAGGGAATAGAATGAACTAGAATCCTGACTCACTGCAGCTGGGTTACTAATGAAGGCTGGCCCCACCTATTTCTACTTGGAATCATTGGAAACATTTGGGGAGGGAGGGAATGACCCATACTTTTCTTGGCTAAAACCTCTCAATTTAATAAAGGTAAGTTAGTCTCCTAAACCATTGTTTTCTTCTAAGTAAGTTGTCTGTTCTTCCTACTCAGTTTTTGCTGATCTCATAACTAGTGAAACTTACAGTCAGTGATTTAAGAAAACTAAATGAACCAGATATTTTATCCTGCAGCCATTTTATACCTGGTCTGGAATAAATAATGAACTTCAAGAGAGTTTTTGCAAACATGAAAGTGTCTTCATAAATAGCTTGAATTAACAATGATCTATTTCCTATGTATCTTTAAATTAATCATCATGATTAATTTGCCTTGACAGTCTAACCCCCAAATTACCCATCTAAAATAACCATAGGTGAAAAAGAGACAAACTTCTTTTTTAATTTCTATTTATAAAGTATGGGGTTTTTTTTCAACCGAGACAATTTTTTAAAATATCTTGCTTTGTCCAGTTATAATAGGTGAGATTTCATCTAGACAGTGAGCATTATACAAAGAAGCAACGAATGATATCACTGACATTATGTGAGGTAGGTATGTGCTGTTATCCAAATTCCTACACCAGAAAGTACAGAAGATACTAGAATTGCCTGAGACACTATTGTACCTCAGAAGCAGTCAGGGAACATATTTAAGTAATGAGTTTGCCTGTCAGTCCATCTGAAAAGCAGTGTCCTGGTATTTATCTAACTCAGCCCTTCACAGTCCCATGATTACTTTTGCCTAAGACAAATAGAAACCATGCAAACTTCATGCATGGGTACTATTCCTGAAAGCTTAAAAAATAGGATACCATAATCTTTTGCTTTCTCTGTTGTCATTAACCAAAAGCACCTTTGGGAAAGTATGGTGGTTTGAATATGTTTGGCCCAGGGAGTGGCACTATTTGGAGGTGTGGCCTTGTTGGAGTAGGAGTGGTCTTGTTAGAGTAGGTGTGTCACTGTGGGCATGGGCTTTAAGACCCTTATCCTAGCTGCCTGAAAGCTAGTCTGCTCCTGCCTTCCTTTGGAAGAAGATGAAGAATTGTTAGCTCCTCCAATGCCATGCCTCCCTGGACGCTGCCTTGCTTCCAGCTTTGATGATAATGGACTGAACTTCTGTAAGCTAGTCTCAATTAAATGTTGTCCTTAAAAGAGTTGCCTTAGTCATGGTGTCTCTTCACAACAATGGAAACCTTAACTAAGACAGAAGGGAAAAGTTTATTTGGCTTACAGGTTATAGTCTACCATAGAGGGAAGCCAAGACAGGAGTTTGAAGAAGAAAGCACAAAGGAAAGTGTTTATTGGCTGGTTTCTTCTAGCTAGGCTCTACCTTTCTTATGCAACTTAACTCTCCAACAACCCTGCCTGGGAATAGTACCACACATAGTGGGCTGGGCCTTTCTATATCAATTAGTAATCAAAAACTGCCCCACTGATATGCCCACAGGCCAAGCTGATGAAAATAATTCCTAATTTACTTCCTCTTAAGGGTGCCAAATTGATGACCAAACTGTGGCACATATTGACGTAACTAATTTAAAAGTGTTGTGGTCTTGATTTATGTGCTCAGGAAGCTCAGAACTAGTATAGAAGCAAGCATCAAACATAAGCAAGACACACTGCAGCTAAAGACTGCCTAACTCAGCAGCCTGTTCCTAAAGCCTAATTTTTATTTAGATGAATATTTGACTTTAAACTATATTCAAATTGCTTCAAAGCTTCCTCTATCTGGTTTGACTTTAACAAGTATGTTACAAAACAGTCAAGTTCTAAGGTTTACTCTTCATTAGTCTCACTTTATGTTCTTACTAGAAAGCCTGGGCCACAGTTCTTAGAGATGCTCTCAAAAAGTCAGACACAGAGAGGCACTGCAGCCTCAACTCCAAGGTCTGGCTTTAGGTTTTCGGTTTGGTTCTGTTTTATGTGTTTGCTTTTAGAATATGTTACGAAATCAGAGTTTACACTACTTTAAATGTCTTTCACCACATCTCTGGATGTAGAAATAAAACTCATCACATTTTTTTGCTACATTCCAAAAACTTAAGCTGCAGTAGGAATGAGAAATGCGTCCCATATTTACTTATTTATTCTTCAATGCAAACTCTTCTTCCAGCAGGGTTCAAACTCCACATTATTTAAATAGCAGAGGTAACAAGCCTTCTCCATCTCCTCCAACATTCTGATTGGCGTCAAAAAAAAAAAAAAAAAAATGGGCATTTACATTAAAGCTCCTCCCTGCCATGAGAAAATAAAAGGTAGTTAGCTGGGAAAGCAATAGTGTACTGAAATACATTTCTACCGTAATGTATAACCAAGCTACATGCCTAACATCACCCATGCTTACCTTTTCTTTACAGATTTTTTAATACTCTTCTAAATATTTCAATCCTCTACAATGCCACATGTTTTTACTGAATCCTAAATTAAACCCATTAATACATTGTGGGGCTGTTTAGTAGCTAGCAACTCCTAAGTGGAGACTGCATATCCTGTTTTGATTGTGTGCCTGAGTGTTTTCTTTTTTTTTTTCTTTTTTTTTATTGAATATTTTATTTACACTTCAGATGCTAACCCCTATCCCATGCCCCCTTTTCCTTTTTGCACTGATACATTTTTTTTAACAATGTTAATCAAAGGCTTTATAAGTTTGGTAATGCTCAATCAGAGGTGTAACCCAATACCCAACCTAGATATATCAACTATCTTTGATTGGTGGAGATAGATGAACATCTGCCTTTCTGTCTCCCCCCTCTTTCTCTCTCTCATCATCTAGCTTCTCCTCTCCTTCTTCTCCTCCTCTCCTTACTCCTTCTCTTCCTCTCTGTACTCCTCCCACCTTAGCTCCTCCTACATATCACCATTCCTGTTAAAATAAAACTTTTCTCTCACAATACAATTAGAGCATAATTATGCCAACTTGTACCAGTGAGATACAAGATAGTCCTAAAACCCAGTCCATCATTTTGTTGAATAACCAGAACCTCTGCCATCTACCCTAACTAAAACACTTAGTTCTGAACCTGGCTTTTCCTTGGCTTTAGAATGAATGTCAGCTGAAAACCATCCTCTCAAATCTTTTCTCTCAAGGTAAATAGCCAGGATTGGCTATGAGACTATAAGTTTTCAACCCCATCAGAAATCCAGAATGACTGAGTTAACTATAATTGTGGGAAGCACAAAGCATAGCTTCTAAAACTTAGCCAATTTATAGAGACTGCTGAACACCTGGACAGTCCCTCTACTTCAAAACGTTGGAGCATCTGTTTTTCCACCTTCTGGCCCAGGATCATCTGACAGACCTTAGTGATGCAGAATTATTAAGGGCTGATTACTCTGTCTAGGCAGATATAATCAGTCGACTATTCTGCAAGTGTGTCCTTTTCTGCACAGTAATTTGTCTGTAGATGACAAGAGGCAATTCTTGTCTAGTGGCTGTCTCACCACAACTGTAGTAACTCCAAAGATGCTCAATTTCTTCTTAGAATTCAATACAGGAAGCTGTCAGGAGCAGACAGGTCTCTAATCAAAATGAACATTAATACAGAAATGTTTGTCATGTCAATTCTGTGGACTTTCTGACATTTTGAAAACCAACTATCCATGTAAGGTAATCTGGACTGTTGCCTGTTAACTACACTCAGCTATTTCTAAATAAAACATAGAAAACACCCTAACAATAAACTCCAAATCATGAATTTGCTATAGTCCCTTAACTCACAGTGCCTGAGTGTTTTCAAGGTTGTTCCCTGTGAGTAACGCTGACTTTTCTTTTTTTAATCTTTGACAGTTTCATACACTATGTAATGTGTTTTAATCATTCTCTCTCTCTCTCTCTCTCTCTCTCTCTCTCTCTCTCTCTCTCTCTCACTCACACACACTACTCTCTCTTATCCCCTCTCACTCCTATCAAACCCCTTCTTCCCAGAATCCCCCCCCTGCTATCTTCAGCCGTTTTTTGTTTCTCTGTGTACCACTGAGTAAAGCTACAGTTGCTTGTAAGGGCATGAGTGGAAGGTTCTTTACTGGACTATGAGCAATTCAGCAGTGGTTAGCTCACTGAAGGGAATGACACTCTCCATGGCAACCCTTAACTGCCCATAATCCCTCAGAGATGGGTGGGGCCTTGTGAGACCTTCCTCCCATGTGGAGCCTCCCTCTGAAGAATGTAGGGTCTGGATCCACTGGCCTTTGTTTCAGAGAATATTCTTATTTAAATCTTCATTTCATAGATCCTTTTTTCAAATACTATGCAGTCCATCAGAAGTAGAAGCATGTAGTCACAATCCTTAATTAGAATCACTCTTTTCCTTCCTTATCTTGATCCAAATCTGAAACATTTTATTTACTTATTTATTTACTGGATAGGGTCACATTATGCAGGCCAGGCTAGCCTCAAACACTCAACATCTTGCCTCAACCTTTCTGAGTTCTGGGATTACAGGAATGTATTTTCATAGCTTAATCCAATACAATTTTAATTCAGGAAACACACTCAGGCTAGCACCTTTGAAGGACTTACAAAGGATCTTGGGAAATAATGCAACAACATTTGTGTTCTTTCTATTGGCTACTACTAGAATAGATCAATAAGCCTTGTGTTGGCTCGAGCTGCAGAGATGAGTGGATATCCCGACTTGAAAGTCAACTACTGGTGTGACATCATTCAGCACAGTTGTCAGAACCTTCTCAGAGAGAATTTTAGAAGCATTGCCACCATGAATATGAAATTTAAAAATCATCTTACTCAGTTTCTTTGGTAGCAATTTTTTTTTTATCAGAGAGAGGCTCTGAGTGAAGGAGCTGTGTGTCAAGTTCTGTTCAAGGCCTTGGTTTTTATTCTGACCATAATTTTTTACAAGAACATATGAATTCCTCTGGCTTGGGACCCACCCATCAGGATCCAGAATGACTGAATTAGAATATCAGTTTGCAGTGTTGCCCACCACAGTTAGCTAATGCCCATAGACTCTCTTTACAGGATAGTTTATCTTTATAATCTATATTGTAAATCCTGGAGAGTGTAATCAGAATAGAGAATTAATTACAAGCACTTTCCCAAGACATATGACTAAAACAAGTAGAAAGAGACAGAATGAACCTGGTAAAAGCAAAGGTCGTGCTTTAATAAAACATGTGCTTCAAAGCCTACTGAAAGTGTATGTAAAGGTGGAGATGGAAGATTATGTTGACATATGGGAAACTTATGGATACTCCATAGAAACCATCTAGGAAAGACACTTTATAGTAATGGATTGCTAGTGAGAACAATGATAGGAAAAAAGCAATGATAACCCAGCCCAAGGCTCGAGGCCAATATCAATGTGTTAGTTTTTAATCTTCTTTACTGCATACTGTCAATACCACCTCTTAAGTAAAAATCATTTCTCCCAGGTTTCCCTTTTTCACATAAGAAACATGTATCTTATCGAGCCATTTGAAGACATAAGTGGAATAATCTCTGGACAAGCATAAACTCTGAAGAATTTAATTAAGGTTAGTCATTAGCAAGATCCCTGACACATGGGCAGTATTTACTTGCTTATGCTGGCAGCATCACCTTTAAGGCAAGCAACTAAAGGTCAGTATTGGGGGCTGTTGCAATACTTACATTTGATGCTCTCTCACAAAAGCTGCAAACTCAGGATCGTTAGCATAGAGTTCCAAAATCCTCATTCTCTCTTGAATTTCCTTAAACAACGAAGAAAAAAAAGGACATATGTTGCACTAGAAAAACCTCAGCAGCCTTTTAAAGTGAATCTAATTATTATAAAGAATTGTGAGCTTCTGAGCTACCCAAGAAAGAGCTGTAAGAAAGAAACATCCCTTTAGCAAAACAGAAGGCTCTATATATACTGTTCTAGGTGCCATATGTATGTACTAGATGCCAAATTGGTAATGTGGTAGAGCACTTACTTAGTATGCACAAGGCCTTGGGTTCAAGTCATAGCAACACTACAAAGAAAACTATTTCTCTATAGATAGTATGTAAACTGTTCTAACTCTAGCATATGTTCCTAAGGAAAAAAATGAATAATAACAAAGAATTTTCTTTTTCTTTTTCTTTTTCTTTTTCTTTTTCTTCTTTTTTTTTTTTTTTTTTTTACAAAACTCAGTAGTTTATCTATCATCAAATCATCAAAGAATGTGATGAGGAAAAAATAAGAGAAAAAAATAATTTGCAATATCATCAAATGAATCAATAAAATAAAAATTGTAAATATAGTAGTAAACTTAACCATGGTGGTGAAAGATTTATACTATAAATATTATGAAAGCATGGCTATAATAAACTAAAGATGGCATTCATAAACAGAAAAATCTACTGTTCAGATTGAAAGACTACTGCTAGATGTTTATTCTTTGACTTCTGAGTTTGGATTCTTCATCTCTTTCTAAGCTTGCCATAACTTTATTATTTTTTATTGGATATTTTATTTATTTACAATACAGATGTCATCCCATTTCCCCATTTCCCCTCTCTAAAGCCCCCTATCCTATACCCCTCTCCTCCTTTATGCTTTTATACCATTTTGATTACATGCATGTATTAAGGTCTGTTCTAGGTTGAGGGTCTGGCAATACAATAGATGCAAATAGTCGAGGAACAAGCAAGACAATAAACAAATAAGACAAATAGTCAAAGAAAAGGCAAGGTATAAAACCCAGTTATGTGAACACTCCCGTGATCACTGTTTCTAAAGGCTTATCAGGATGACCAAAGTATCTGAGCCTACTTCCCTATCCTAGCCCAAGGTCATTTTCATGTGTGAAACCTACTTCCTTGTTCTAGCCTAAAATTTAGATTCCTGTCTGAAATTACTTCTAACAAAGAATTTTCTAATTATGGAAAAAGAAGCCCCTGTGTAGGGAATAAGGACCAGCTTGAAGCTCAAATTTAAATGTCCTCTGCAAGATTCTGGTTAGTCAACAAAATGTTGGACTGGGTATTAGGACTATCTTGTACCCCACTGGTACAAATTGGCATAATTATGCTCTAATTGTATTTTGAGAGAAAAGTTTCATTTTAACAGGAAGGGTGATGTGTAGGAGGAGCTAAGGTAGGAGGAGTACTGAGAGGAAGAGAAGGAGTAAGAAGAAGAGGAGAAGAAGGAGAGGAGAAGCTAGGTGATGAAAGAGAGAAAGAGGGGGGAGATAGGGAGGCAGATGCTCATGTATCTCCACCAGTCAAAGATAGTTGATATATCTAGATTGGGTAGTGGGTTACACCTCTGATTGAGCAATACCAAACTTATAAAGCCTTTGATTAACATTGTTAAAAAAAATGTATCAGTGCAAAAAGGAAAAGGGGGCATGGGATAGGGGTTTTCTAAGGGGGGGGAATGGGGAAAGGGGATAGCATCTGAAGTGTAAATAAAATATCCAATAAAAAATGGAAAAAATGTCCTCTGCATATTCTGGGAAATATCACCAGGTACCAACTAATCTAAATACTCTCCATCATCTATCTCTCTTGAAACCCATGCATATAAACACATACATGTTCACATAGACCAGCAATGCAGCAATGACAATGGAAGTCTCCTACCTCTTTGGAAAGGTCACTGCTTTCGTACATCTGTCTGATTTCTTCTCTGCTCAGACCACCAATCACCTCTTCACTAGCAGACCTATAGAAAGAGTGTTGGCTATAGGGTTTCTCATAGTGTTCACATCCAGGCAAGTGGCTCTCATATGCAGGGTTGAACTTCATAGCATCCTCAACAGATGACAGGCTGTCAGGCTGCCTGCATGAGCTGCAGAAAAATGCATAATTGATTAGGGATCTCCTCTGGATGCTCAACTATGTGAAATGCTATTTTTCTGGGACAAGGTTTCTGTTGGAAAAAAGGAAGTGGACACCTATGTGGGGCCAGAGGAACCATGAGAAATGTCTCAATTAGTCTCAGGTGTCACCACTGCCCCCTGCTTCATTAATCATAGTTCCCCCCAGCACCTGACACTCAATAAATGCTGGTTGGAAATTACATCTGCTAGTGGATAATATTTCATTAAATAAACATGGCTCTGTCATTCCCAGAGCAACACCTATGAAATGATCGTGTGTAACCACATAGAAAATCTGACCAAAATTCAAATACTAGAGGACCTGGGCCTCAACTGAATTCAACTCAGGTCCATTATCTGAGCAGTGTTTGCTATACCATGACTTCTATTAATTCTGATGGTGCAAAGAATTTGTTGGCCTCTGCCCAAGACAAGATCACAGTCTATTGAAAACTCGAGTGGTCCAAATCTTAAGAATGATAGAAATGTGTCTTGTTGCTCTCAGAAGGACCCCAGAAGGGATATCTCCTAAACCATGTCAGAAGTGGGAGAGATTTTAACCAAGATAATTGCATGGGCCTCCTTGACCCAGAACATGTTTACTCCCTGGTTACAAAGAGAATCACTCAACTTTCAAGACTCATCACCCCTGCCAAACCTAGTTCAATAATCATCTAAGCTTCTTGGCATCTCATTCATAGACAACTTACGTTTCTTCAAATGCAGCATCAGTTTGAAGATGTTTTCATTCAACCTCACAGCCCTTTTTGCTTCTGCCCAGCTCTTTGCCAAGTATTTGGCATGTAGTAACCAATGAGTAAACAGGTATTTGGTTCCATTAGGAAGCACTTACTTACCTGGTGCGCCTCTGCCTTTCTCTCCTGACATTCTGAGCTTGAAGTGTCTTCATGAGGAAGAAGAGAACAGCAGAAGCAACAAGGAGAAGGCTAAGCACAGAGACAATAGTGATGCCTATGACAACGGGCTCAGACACAAACTCTTCACAGTGTTGGCCTCGATACCACCAGTTTGAACCAACCCGGCATCTGTAAAAACAGGACAAAACTCATGGTCTGAATTGCTTTGCTCAAAATGATAGTAAACTGAATGTTCAGTGACATGGGAAAGGTAGATATATAAATTCTAATGATGTAAATCTTCATTAAGGACTTGAAGGGAGTACTGGGGCTGTAGCCCAGTAGTAGCATGCTTTCCTAGTACACATAAAACCCTGGGTTCCATTCCCAGCTTAGCAGGAAACATAAAAATTACCTTGACATTCGAGTTAAATGAGCATACAACAGAAGCCTGTACACGGCACCCAACTCGACCAGTAGATCTTGAATGACTGTTGTTAAAAGGCTAATTAACATTTTAAAGGCTTAAAAAACATATTACATTCAGCCTTTTCACTCACAAGTAACAATGGAATGTTAGCTGCCTAGGAAGGAAGGCAAGCGTCACCCAGTCACAATTACTAATAGCTCCTAGAAGGCAGCCTTTTACACCTTACCTGCCATCTCACAACCCCAAAGAGATCTTCAAAGTTCTGAGGCCACAGACTTGTACAAAAAAAAAAAAAATGTCTTCAACCCCAGAATAGTGAGCAAATCACTGCTTTACAAAATAATGTTAATTTCCCTGGGCATCAAGAAACTGTAATCCGTTAGTATTCTAGTTTAACCTTTATATCTATTAAATATATATTTTATTTATACATTTTATAAATATAAATATATAAATGTTTATATATTAAAACTTTATTAAATAAAGGCAGTTGGATCACCTCCAGCTGTTTTCTATTTGGGATATCTATGGCAATGTTGACATTCACATATTAATGTCTTATTTACATTCCTCCTGCTTATTCCCAACATTCCTTTCTCTTTCCATCACGTATCTGTTCTTATGTGACTGAAAGTCAATATGTTTGGGGGATGTTTTGTTTGTTTCGGTTTTTTGAGGGTAGTGATCAGAAAAGGGTGGTCAGTCTAGCTGGCTCTGTGCATCTGCAGCTACCACAGTGGTTCTGATCTTACAAGTGGTTCTGTGTTGCAAGAAGCACAGATTCATTAAGAGTAAAGTCAAGGGACTAGAAAGATGGCTTTTGAACAATTAAGAACCAATATTGGTTCTTACAAAGAACCAATATTTGGTTTCTACAAAGAACCAATATTTGGTTCCTAGAACATACATATCAACCATCTGTAACTCCAGTCCCAGGAAATCTAATACTTTCTGACGTCTGTAGGAACTACACACACACACGCGCACACACAGTGATTAAACTTAAATGTGGGCAAACACTCAAACACATAAAATAAATAAATCATAAAAGAATAAAATCTGCCAGGCAGCAGTAGTCTACACCTTAAATCCTAACACTCAGGATGAAGAGACAGAGGCAGGTGGGTAAGTTTGAGGACACCTTGGTGGTCTACAGAGCAAGTACCAGGATAGCCAGAGTGACATAGAGAAGCACTGTCTCAAAAATAAAAGAGAGAAAGGGGGGAGGGAGAGGGAGAGAGAGTGAGAAGAAGATAGCCCCCTTTCTTTGAACTTTTACATGTGAAGTGCTGATTTTTCATATATATTTTACATAAATGATGATGATCTCACCATCACTGGAAACAACACACAGAAATCTTCAGCTGATCCAAGTGTTCTCAGTAGGACACACTCAGAAAAAAAAATGTAGCTTCCTTACAGCATAACATAATCCTAATGTCTACGTGATTCAAGCCTATTAAATGACCCAGTCTTCACATGAGAATTAGACAGCATCCAACTGATCTCTGAAACATAATCAACATTATTGTGATTGCCCTATAATTATACTGTCACCCATTTTCTTCAGGCGAAGTATAAATAACCTTTAATGTCAAAATCCTTAACTGTAACATACCTACAAATGGCTCCATGTCCGGGCATAATGTCACACTTTCCGTCATTCAAACAGAAGTCAGGCTGTAGATCACAGAGACTTTGACAAGGCAGCTCATCCACACTCAGGTACCCAGGGTAGCATTTGCACTTTGCTTCTCCACTCCACGGATTTACTAAACACTCAGAAAATTCATTACAGGCCTGAAACTTGCAAGGGTTGGCATCATCACCTAAAGCATCAAACAGAGAATCACTTAAGGAAAGTCAAAGCACAGGAACTGGGATACATGAAGAAAGCTCCTCCCTCAAAGCACCATGGGAAAGCCCCCATCCTGAATCATAAAGATGCACCAACACCTGACTAGTACCATGGAAAGTTTTGACTCCTCATAAATCCATTTGTTTATGTTAGATTTCTCTAAAACCTGGAGCCAAATTATTAAAAGTTATGGCCTGGGCAAGCCTCTATACATAGAAACTTTAAAGTCATTACCAGGTAACTAGAGATCTAAATTCAACACAATTTTCAAGAGCTCTTTATTTCTACCAAGCCATTCAGCTATCGGCCACCTCTACTCTACACACACTGTTGTGCTCCTGTCCCATGCTGTTAACATGAGACAAGAGCCTAGAAAAAAATGGTGATGTCCTCTTGGGTGGGGATATCCTAGAGGAGCCTCGGAAACAATCTAGATTTGTGGTAACTATTGATAGAAAAATCATCCATGTCTTTCCTCATGCCATTCTGGATAATATGTTGTCTTCAGTAGCTTACTGTTTCACTGGCAGGGGAAGAAAAAAAGACAAAAATAATAATAATTAGGACAGTAACCGATCAAAAGTGATATGAGATGTTAACCAGGGATGGGTTTACCATGGTCCCAACATGTGTTCTTCCACGGTGAATAGCAATGAGTGAACAGCAAATGGGAAAATGGTAGCAGAGATGCTGAAAATTGAGCTTAATAGGCTGGGAATGACCATAGACATCTGCATGATAAAGTATGAAGTTTAGCTGGAAAGGATCAAAAATTAGCAGTCTCTTCATTTCCAGAGAAGTTATTTTTTTAGATCAGTAAATAAGTTTCATTGTTCTAGAGTTTAAGATGATGTACACAAGACCATGTCCTTGGGGTTCAGGAAACCTGCATCCCTCTCAGCTGTGTCTGGAGTGACAGGACATACAAAGTTAAATTGGGCCATCTCGATATTTGCTCCCACTCTGAGCCTCTGAATGTGATCTTTCATCGAAATAGAGACTTTACAGATATAATCATGTCACAAAGAAGTCATAACTGGGTTGGGCTGTGACATCCATGACTGCTACCCTTCTTAGAGAAGGGAGGACTGAATTCAGTGACACAGTCAGGGAAGATGGTCACATATAGTCAGAGGCAAATGCTGGACTAACAAGCTAAGGAATACCAGAGATTTTCAGCAAATACAAAAATTACGAAAAAAATAAGAAAGCATCTTTCCCCGGAGCTTTCAAAAGAAGCATTCCTCCACCGATGAGAGCAAAATTTTTGGAAACACTGAATGTGAATAAAGTTGGGTAAAACACAAGTCGTGCTTACCATAGTCAATGTTGACATAAAGCAACAATAATAATTTAAAATATACATGTAGTACAGAAACTTGATCTGAAAAACTTTTAAACTTTATGGCTACTCTATGGGAGTGTGGGGAAGAAGATAATAGAATCTCTTTTCTTTAGACTAGACACTGTAAGGCAAATATGCTCATCTATTTTAATCCTTTTTGAAAAGAAGTTGACTAGAAGCTTAAAATATATAGCTCAGTGGCTGAGCACCTGCCTAACGTGTGTGAGCCCCAGAACTTTGAAAGTGGGAGGGGTATGCCATGACAATAACAACAGTAAGTCATAACTGCTGACATTTGTAGAGCTAGTGACATGCTTTCGTATATTTGTTTAGTCCCAAGACTTTGCTTTATTAAATATACAGGTTGGATGATAGAATGTCCATTTAATATATGAGCGACTTAGAGATCAAATGGCTTGTCTAAACTCCTGCAAATGATAAATGATGGAGTAAAGGCAAGAATTCTTGGCTTAATTTCTTCTTCCACACTCCACCTGGCAAAGAATGTGCAAGCGGCCTCAGAGAGCACTTGTGACAGGAGAATTGGATATTGGGAAATTACCTAAGTCATGTTCCTCACTTGTGATGAATAACAGTCCTTCAACAATTTCAAAGGAAACAATGTTTGCTTTTTCTCCCTGCTTAAAAATGTAATAGGTCTCATTTTTTTTTCAAACCAGTTTGAGAATGACAGGACTACAGAAATATGACTATAGACATTCTACCTGATTCCTACTCAAAACCACCATACCCTAATATATGGAAGGGAAAAAATAATATAAAATTTCAGACTACTGTCATATTCTCTTCATCAAGTTCTTCCAAACAAAATCAGTGGTTCATTTAGTACATTCACAACATTTTCAAATACCTTTTCGGGTACTTTAAGCACCGTGCTAAGGTCTGACTAAGTGCTTACTACAATAGACAAATTCTCAGTCCTTACAGAAAGTGCAAGTGGGAAATGGTTACTAAGCACCACTCACACAAGTTAACACACAAGCTAAACTCTGCAGAGGAAATAAGCATACTGTTTGAGAGAGACAAACATTACAGGTCCAGCATAGAGTATGGGGATTGCTAGAAGCAACATCTGAACCAAGGACTAAACTAAATGGTAAGGCGAAAGATTTTGTCAAAGAAGGTAGGAATGTGCAAAGCTTTTAAGGCCATAGAAAGATTTGGGTGTCTGAGGAACTTAAAACACACATTTGACTGGAATATGGTGAGCCAAAAGGTTAACTTAACTGGATAATATTGGGAAAGAAGTTGTGGTTCAGGCCTTGTGGCTACGGAACCAGGCAACCATTGATAGACAAACAGCGGCCAGGTAAAATCTTTTAAAAGCTGATTTGCAAAGAGTGATAGGGCTGCTGTCTGAAGAACAGGTGGAGGTCCCAGAGCAGTAGGAGAAGCAATCCACAGGAGACATGATGCTCACTTGGATATACCAGTAACCATGGCGACAGAGATAAGAGCCTAGATCTGGGATATTTTAGAATTCAGTATTAATATAAGTTTGGTGACTAGTTGAAAGTTAGGTTGGCAGAAACTATAGAATTAAGAGTGGCTTTCCAGATTCTCTAGGTTTCTGTCCTAAGAAGCTGAAGAGATAAATATTCCATTGGTTGAGAAGTGGAAGCACGGGTTAAGTGGAGAATGGGAAGATACACAAAAGAAGAGTTCACTCTTAAATACCTTCAACGTAGCACATACAGAATACATCAAATACACTCAAGCAGGGATTGTCAAGCAATTCAATACTGCATCTGGTGCTTAGAAGAGAAGCTTCCTCAGTGCAGAGAAATATGAAAAGTGATTACATATGTAGTACCCTGTTGGTATGAGGCTCAGATCTGTAAACCCAATAACTTCAAAAGATGAGACAGGGGATTGCAAACTTAAGTACATTGCTTGTACTGCAGAGGGAGTTCAAAGACAGCCTGGACAACTTCCGTGATCCTGCCCCAACAGGAAAACACTGAGCTGAGGATGTAGCTCAGTGATGGTTTGTCTGGCATGGGGAAGGCCCCGAGTTCAACAACCAGTACCACACACCAAAATGCAGAGTGATTTTTGCATAAAACTTAGAGAGAATCAATTTAAGAATGTAAAGTGTTTGTCTATATATAGCATCTATTGAAAGAAGAAAGAACACATTTAGGGTCATGACAATATAAAAATAAAGCAAATGCAGGTCCCATGGATAAGGGAAAGAGCAGGAAAGAACGTGTTCAAAGGAGATTGGGGGTGGGCAACAATGGTACCACTGTCTACTCGACATTTTGAGCTGTCCCTGAAATGTTTATTTTGCTAATTTTCAAGATGTGGGACCTTGTATGACACAATACTTCTTCATACAAGTGTCTGATTTACTTTGACTGGATGAAAAGGAAAACACAGAGAATACTACCTAGATTCTACGAAGAAACCTCAGTGATAGGTACTACCATTACCTGATTCCACATCCAGGGAGTACTTATCAATATCCAGGTTCATGGTTTGGTACGCAGTGGTACAAAAGTCTTCCAGAATCATATACATGGCATTGTTGACATTAGGAGGGACAGACTCTGCAAACTTCACTCGGCTATTCACCACAATGCTGCCATTTCTGAAGTTCAGGATTTCTAAGTTCTGGAACCCTGACAGGTTTGACTGGAGATAGGGAACCAGCTGCAAATGACAAAATGGTCATATTTACTGCCAAGGCTTACCATTTTGTTGAAAACATGCCAGAAAGGCAATAAAATATATGAAGGCACACTCGTGTGAGTTTTTCCTTTTTAGTATGTATTCAACAAAATGCAAAACCTTCTGTTCCTGGAGGACAACAGGTAATAGTAATGAGGTGAAAGAAATGAAGTATCAAATTTTGTTCATGTGTATAACTAGATTTAACACATATATTATTGTATACATACATACCACGAATGGCTCTTCCCCACAATATTACATATATACAGATAATACATAAAATTTGGGAAGATGAAATGGTGCATGGGTGATGATAAACAGGGACTTGAAATGTAGTTCTTAATGTGAACAAGGTATAATGATGTGTATGTATCCAGTGCCATGAGAACCTTTATTTTATACACCAACTAGAAAATAAATGGTTTAATTGCATAAATTAAGACTCTTATGCGATTTTTATAGCAATGTTTAGAAACCTTATGGAACTTATAAAGCATCGTGGATGGTTAGAACTTGTTTACTGTTTCACTGACGGGCCCCCACAATGAAGATATGAACATCCACAAAAGATGGGTCTCACGATGAGTTTGAGATTTCCTTTCAGATTTTGTTTCACTCTCAGAATTCCTGGCATAGAAACTTCAGCATCTACCCTGTCACATCACCCTGATGTCATGTTTCTGTCTCCAATTCTGGAATTCACCTGTCTTACTCTTCTCCTATCATCTTCAAAGCCAAGACGCTAGCTAAGAATGACAGGAAATTAGTGCCCGTGAAAACCCCATCTCTGGGCCCACACATGGTGTGCTGAGGGTGGGAGGGAGTCACGTATAGTCACTAATGTTCACATTTGTCGTTCTGTGCTTACCAGTTCTAAGAATCTTTGCTCCAGGGCTTTATATTCCAAGGAGTTTTTGTTAAACAGGTCTTCTGAAAACAACATGTTTGTCACTCGGAGGCTGAAGAAAACCACCAATGCTCCTGCAGTCTGGATGTGACTCAAGACACCTCCTTTTGTAGAGTGAGCCACAATAGGCATCTCTGTGTAGTGAACACTGGGAGACATTTCCACATAGCTATCAACCTTGTCATTTTGTTCTTGGGTTAGCTCAGGCTGAGAGTAATCTGTGCCTCCCTGATCTAGTTCTAATGAAATATCCTGGACAGCCATTATTGCTTCATCCTCTAGCTGGATGGAGTTGGTAGTTGGAGGCAATTCAGTGGACTGTGTCATGGAAGCTTTCAACCAGGGTCTGTCAGTGCTCTCTGGTGTACTTGCCAATGTGTCTCTAGACAATTTCCCTAAGGAAGAAGTTCTTGTCCAAACTATATCTAATTCTGGCAATATGGTCCACACAGGCTGCATATCTGGCTTTGCCATGGAAATCTCACTGTCAAGTCCTTTATGACTGGATGATTCTGTTTGTACCATATCTTCCTTTAGGAGAGTATTCACCTCATCTGTTTTCTTGGTGGAAGCAGGGGTTGCTATAGCTGCCAGTAAAAAGGGTGCTTTGGTAACTGAGTAAGAATCAATGTCTGGCACATCTGATGTGTGCTTTGAAAAAATTAGAGACGTAGGTTGAGTTGCAGACTCTACAAAGATGGGTATAGTAGATCCAACATGGGATTCTTCCTCTGTAAAATGTGTGGACCTATCTCCATATCTATGTTCTGAAGGTTCAATAATTTGTTCTGTAGAATCTACTCTGCCATCTATATGTAATTTTTCTACTCCCTCGGTTGGTGATAGTACATCCTGCTCTTCAGACCATGACTTTGACAGTGGTTCAGTGGTCTTCTCTAATGAAGTCTCACTCCATGGCCAATCAATTGCATCTACATTTTCCCCAGACCCAGAACCCAAGCCACTTTCAAAAATGAAGTCGTTTTCCACAGAGGTGTCTGGAAACCAAGGGCTCACTTCCAACTGGTCTGAGACTTTGGAAGCCAAGGAGTCTAAGCCAGAAGGTGTCGTTATGTCTTCAGCAAGGTCTTCTATAACAGAAGAGGTCAGATGTGGTGAGGATGTCAAGAGAGTCATGTCAGAGGCTTCCATGGGTGTTACTGTTTCCTTTGGCACAGGTTGAATTAATGAGCTTGAAGGCAATACATCAATAGAAGCATCTTCTGGTTCTTCAGTGTTGGCTAATCCTTAAAAAAAAGAACAACAACAAAAAAAAAAAAAAAAAAAAAACAGTTTTCCACTAGTCCACTAGTTAATCTACAAAATGAAACCCTAGTTTTCCAATAAAACTAGCTATCTATTTTCTTCAGCTACCAGGGACAATGGTTAACCTTATTATCTATACTACAAAAAGGTATAATTATAAATTTATAGTATGAAATAAGTATTACTGAATGTAATCCCCATCTCTGAGGTGAAGTCTTGATGACTGAAATAATCCTCAAACAGTTGACTTTTCTTTTTTAATGAAAATGAATAATCAACCATATTGAAAATCACAGATTGAACTAGAACACTAGAAACTTAGGGAGAAATTTTTTTCTGGAACTTGTGTTTCTCTCTCTCTCTTCTATGGTTATTATCCATCCTCCTTCAGATTTCCCCCATGTTCAAAATTCCAGACCCATTATATTTATCTTTATTCACCTTCTCTTTCACATATACAGTTCATCCCACAACATAGTTCTCCACCTTCCCAATACTGCAACTCATTAAGACAGTTCCCCCGTGCTGTGGTAACCCCCAACGATAAAATTATTTTCATTGCTACTTCATAACTGTAATTTTATTACTCTTATCAATCATAATGCAAATATCTGTGTTTTTCAGTGGTCTTAGGTGACCCCTGTAAAAGGGTTGGTTGGCCCCTAAAGGGATTACACCCCACAAGTTGTGAACCACTGATCTAGAGTATCAACTAATTCATTTGCATCACTCTATCCCTCTGTGGTTTTCATAGAGCCTATTCTTCTCTTTTCAATATTACTATAGCCTAAATCCTCAGAGTTGCCTCATAATTAATTTTAAGATTTATTGGAATAATCTTCTCTGATGCCGTTCATGACATTAAAGCAGGCAAAGTGTTTTGTTAGTAGTGGTCACAGTGATTATATATTCTTCAATATGACCTTCAAAATATCTTTTTAATCAATCTCCACCTGACTTCCCCAAGTCTGTTTGTTAAGATACAATGATTTTTATTTTCCAGTCTGATTAAATTTGATTCTTTTTCTTCTCTCACTCAGGTTTCACAAGCCATTGTCTCCCTAATGAATGCTACCATGGTTTCCCCTTCACTATAATCTCTTCAAAACCCTTGCCCTCTGATTCAGTAACAGATTATGAAAACTGATTAAAGTTTCTCACCATCTTCTAATATGGAAGATCCAGAAGTCCTTCCCTCAGGAACCACAGGCAAGTCAATCTGAAGCACTGCTGGGGTAACAGAATGAAGAGCCAAGCTGCTACCCCCTAAAACCTCTAGGGAAGAACTGAGGACCACCTTCGAGGGAGAAGCTAACTTGGTTGTAGACACTACATCACCAAAAGTACTTTCTGACCAGAGTTCCCTGCCAGTGGCTGAGGGAGGACCAGAGCTGAAACCAAATGCTGAAATGGTGGTGGTGGTGGTGGTGGTGGTGGTGGTGGCAGTGGATTCATCTGCTGAGAGCCATTCAGCTTGAAGGGTATTATCCTAGAGAGGAAGAGAAAGGTGAAATCATATCATAGAGAAAAGAGAGACATAGAAATGTCATATTGGATAGGAGAAACACAAGTGCTCTTAAAGCAAGTATTCTGGAATCAAACCCCACTTCAGCTAGTTACTAGTCTGAAAATCGACTGAAAACCTGTGTAGCTTCTCCAAGTTCACCTGTAAAAAGGCTGGGTAAAATACCATATATTTAGAAGACTCTAAACAAAGTGAATCCATGAGAGAGAAAACTGGTTCTTTAGCTTTGGATGTTTCATTTTTCTTCTATCTTTTTGGCTTAAATGACTTTAAATACATACAAGTTAGCCATATGTGCAACTTTCTGGCAAAGACCTAAGCATAGTACCCACAGTAGGAAGGAATAATTAATAGTTTTATCCATCATTTTAAAAGATGTTTAATTAGGGGCCTTTATTTTTATGAAAAATATCACCACATCACAATCTTGTGTGGTTGTCTCAAGTAAGAAGCCACACCTATGAAATTGTTACATGCCTCAAAATACACTTTTCTCTTTTCCCCAACTTGATATTAATATAGTGATAATCTTAGTTCAACAGTTGGTTTCAGAAATATAAAGTAGACAAAAACACAACCCTTGAATATTCTATTATTAGCGCCGGGCAGTGGTGGCACACGCCTTTAATCCCAGCACTTAGGAGGCAGAGGCAGGGGGATTTCTGAGTTCAAGGCCAGCCTGGTCTACAAAGTGAGTTCCAGGACAGCCAGGACTACACAGAGAAACCCTGTCTCGAAAAACAAACAAACAAACAAACAAACAAAACAAAAACAAACAAAACAAAAACAACAAAAAAGAATATTCTATTATTAAATCTTATTTTTAAAATACTATGTAAAGGAAATTAAACAATGATGCTAATGGATAAGAGAATCATGACATTTTGTGGGAGTTTATACATTTTAATCTATGCTTGGCCTTAGCCTGAAAAAAATCCTCTTTTAAGATTTCTTTTTTTTTTTTTTTTTTTTTTTTTTGGTTTTTTTGAGACAGGGTTTCTCTGTATAGCCTTGGCTGTCCTGGAACTCACTCAGTAGACCAGGCTGGCCTCGAACTTAAGATTTCTTTAATTTTAGTTTATATGTATAAATATTTTGCCTGCATATATATGATACATAAATGCCTGGTGCCCACAGAAGCCAGAAGAAGGCACTGGATCCCCAGGAACTAGAGTTAGGAAGAGCTGCAGGCAGCTATGTGGGTACTAGGAACTGAACCCAGGTCCTCTGCAAAAGTGTCAAGTGCTCTTAACTGCTAAACCATCTCTCCCACCCCTGGAGTCCAATAAGCTAATTTTGCTGGAGTAAAATGTACAGTGTGAGAGAAAATGCATGTATATGAAGGAGGAAACCAAAGACCATCCTCAGACAATGAGGTACAACATCGAAGGCGGTGGAGAGGAAGAGAAAGATTCAAAGATGGGGGCCAGGGGGGAACACCCTCTTGGGGAATCCCCAATCAGCTTGAATGAGAAGGAAAAGATCTAGTAATCTATAGCATAGCAGGGTGACTGTAGTTAACAACCTGTGATCTATTCCAAAATAGCTAAGGTTGACTATTATCAACATATATAATGATAAACATGTGCTCATAGATCACCCTTATTTGATCATGTCGTTTGCTAGCAAAAACCACATTGTACTCCACAAATACACATGACTATTCCGCATTTAAAAATCTACAGGCTCCAGTCTTCTTACATTGTTATCAATTTCCTGCAGTTGTCACTTCTCATAAAGAGATTCTGTGGGGAGTAGAGAGATGGCTCAGCAGTTAAGAGCACTGGCTGCTCTTCAAGAGGACCCAAGTTCAATTCCCAGCACCTACATGACAACACACAACTGTTTATAACTCCAGTTCCAGGGGATCCAACACTCTCATACAGACACACATGCAGGCAAAACACCAGTGCATATAAAATAAAAATAAATCATTTTAAGAGACAGATAGACAGACAGATGGACAGAAAATGGAGCTACTGTAATATAACTGAATAATAATCCCCATTAGTCAGTGTTTGCCATCCTTGACTCACAGCTATCAAACACTCTGGATACTTCCTGAAAGAAGGTAATAGGAACCTCATGGAATCAGTTATTCCTAATTCTCAAAAGCAGCAGGAAATCTACATTTTTATGTAAAAAAAAAAAAAAAAACGAGTATTTCTAAATAGTATCTAACTAGCTTTTTTTAAAAAAAATCAGTTTCAAAATACATGTTCCTTTTTAAATCCAGATAGATGTTCCCTAGTTGGCAAACTCTGGCTGGTAAAGAAAATCTTGTCTTTTCATCGTGTGTGTGTGTGTGTGTGTGTGCGTGTGTGTGTGTGTGTGTGTGTGTGTATGTGTGTGTGTTTGAGGCTGGGGAGTGTACATGTGGAGGCCAGAAGTTGATGCTGCGTGTCTTCCTCTATCACTCTCTACCCTAGTTTTTGAGACAGGGTCTCTCATTGAACCTAGAGTTCACTGATTAGCTAGACTAGCTCTGGAGACCCTGCTGCACCCCTGTTCCAGCACTAGGATCATGGATGAGTACTGCCACAACCCACTTTTTTATTTTTTATGTTCTTCATGTTTGAGTTGCAGGCACTTTATGGACTGGCCATTATGGTCATCTCCAGACCTTTAAATTGTTTTTTTTAGAATACCATCACAAATATCTAGTGGTCAGGAAAGCCACAGGATAATGTGATAAAGAGAAGCAGAGATGAGGATAACCTTGCCTCTCCCTGCCTCTATACCATGGATGGACGTCCAGGAGAGGAAGTATTGGGATAGGACAAGATAGTGTCCTCATCTTGTATTCCAGGACCATTTCCAAGTTTAACTAGAATATGATCTCCTTGAGGAAGAATTCTATGGAAAACTACCCAACTCTATTTTAAGAATCAAAGGTCAGGGTGTTCTAGACAACTTATCCTAGTCTTTGTTAAAACTGCTTGTTTGTGTAGAACCTCCTCTAGCTATCCGTTCACCTTAGCTGCCTGTGTGTACAGAACCATCGCCCCTCTAGCTGGCTGATGTTAGCTTCTGTTAAAACTGTTTGCTTCAAACTGCTTACTCTGTAAAGCCCTCAGCAGTTGCCAAACAGGATGCCTAGACAGGGTCTCTGCCTTTAAAATCACCATGTCCTAGACTGTTCTGGACACTCAGAGCCACACCTGGGTCCCTGAACGCTCGGGTGTGGTCCCAGCTGGCTGAAATAAAGACTTAATTAGCTATACACTGTCTGAGTGTTCATCTCTAGTGAGCTCTCCATAACACTATGTCATCTTATTTGTTTAGAAATCTGTCTACTACCAGTCTGGAAACTTCTCATAGAAAGGACCACACCTAATTCAGTTTCCCTGGTACTTGGCACATAAAAAGGACAAAATAAATATATTTCAATGGAGAGGTAAACAAGCACCAAATTAATGTGTCACCTATCCTGAACCATTCTTTCACTGAGAATGATTTTTCTCAGTGAAAAAGTCATTTCCAATAATTCCATACCTCAAAATTAAGTTGATCAGTAAAATAGATGGCTATATAGATCAGTGGTCAAATAAGTTTGCTTTCTAAATTTCCATTGTTGTCCTGAAAACATATATGTACTGAGCAAGTTGTATTTGTGTATTTAGAAGTGTGTGTGTGAGTGTGTGTGTGTGTGTGTGTGTGTGTGTGTGTCAACAATTAAAGGAAAAGAAGCTATAAATTGGAAAGAGAACAAGGCTGGTACATGGGAGAGTTTTGAGGGAAGGAAGGAAAGAGAAAAATGATATAATTTTAATCTCAAAAAAAAATTTAAGACATTTCCCATTGCGGTACTAATGCCAAGAAACAAGTGTTTCAAACAGCTAGTATGAAACAAACAAAACATTTTAAGAAAACAAGAATGTGATCTGTGGATACTGAATATGAAAAGAGTCCCCTATGTTGTCATTGGGAGATACCATCTTTGCTGCCTCAACTTCACTTGAGGAAGCATTTTTTTTCTCCTCAGCATCTCCCTATAAGTAGGGGGGGAAGAGGACAGGAAAAACAAAGGGAGTCATTTCCCACTGTTTATGTGCAAATGGAAAGGCTTCATTCCAATTTAAAGGGAGGGCTGTAAGCAGGTGAGATGCCTCTTTAAGTAAAGATGCTTGAGGGAAAAAAAAAAAAAAACCAAACCTGAGTTCTATGCCTTAAACCCACAAAAAAGCAGGAGAGAGCCAACTTCCCACTGTTGTCATCTGACCTCCGCACTTGTGTCACAGTGTGTGCACACTTGTGTGCATTTCCCCACATATGTTATGGATACAGGCACATGCAATAATAATAAACAATGAAATTTACTTAAAAGAAGGGCTAAGTTTAGGGTTCCTCTTGTTTTTCAGCTAGCCAATTTCTTCACTCTTTCCCCCTCTCTACACTATTCTACAGCCATATCTCAACTTCCTTTAATATCTATAATCCTTGACATAAAACATCTACTCTGTGCTCATGAACATCAATTTGCAGTCTTTCTATTAAAAAAATGATTTCTATGAAACTTACAAACAACTCAGTGGGTACTCACAGCTTCCTTATCCCCAAACAAGTATGAACAACAAACAACTCTTCCCCCACATGTGGAGCTGGGCAATGCAGACTTTATTTAACCCCTGTGGAAGGGTTAACTTTTCTGAACCAATGCTTGAGCTCACCACCACTGTGAGTAATGATCCAAGTTCATTCAAAAGAATACTTGAAATGGGAGCCACTTGGGAAATTCATAATACCAAAGTTAAGCAGAAAAGGTTGCAAAGGAGAGAGCTCTCAGGTCTGAGTCGGGGGTAAGGAACCAAGGCTTACCAGAATGGAGGATGTTGTCACCTGAAGACTTGAACTTTGAGTGTTCCCAACTATGTCTTCTGTTTGGGGGAGCAAAACTCCTCTCACTAAGAAAAGACAATGTAAAACATCAATTTTGAGACACTGGTGTGTTTTAGGTCCATAGACAGCAGCACTGGTACACGCACTCTGCAGGAAGAGGCTGCCCCAAAGGTGTTACAGCAAATTAACACAGCCGAAGCAAACTGCTGTGCTCACAAAACTCAGTCCTTCCATCCCTGAGCCACAGCCTGATTGAAGTACAAACAAAACAAACTTAGAAATCTGTATCTCAGAACAGACTGCTAGCCAATCAAAAAGCTGAGCTTCCATGAGACCATGTTCAATAACGAAGTGGTTCTCAACCTTCCTAATCCTGTGACCCTTTAATGTCATTCCTCATGTTCTGGTGACCCACCCTACTATAAATTTTTTGTTGCTACTTCATAACTGTAATTTTGTTACTGTTATGAATTGTAATATGAATATCCATGTTATTTGATGGTCTTAGGTGACCCCTGTGAAGGAATGTTCAATCACCAAAGGGGTCACAACCTACAAGTTGAGAACCACTGAAATAAGGCAAAAGTTGGGTTTTAAATAACCAATTCTTCTCTGTACTTTGGTCTTGTTTCTTTTTCATCACTTTCAGTTTTCTATCCACACACATTATCTAGCCATGCAGCAGTTCTGGAGTATTGCAGAATGTGTCTTGGGTCTCAGGGCTGCATAACTCATAAATCATTCATTGATCAATTGGAGTGGGACATTTCATTTATCTCAACCTCTTCCTCTAAAAATGAATCACTAAGGCCAGAAAGATGGCTTAGTGGGAAAGCCAGACAACCTGAGTTTGCCCCCCCCCCCCAGGATCCAGATGGTATAAGGAAAGAGTAGACTCCCACAGATTGTCCTCTGAGCGCCACACATACACTGTACACTGAACATTCCCAGAGAAAGAAAAAGAGAGGTGAGTAGGGAGCAGGGGGAGGGGAGAGGAAGGAAAGGGAAGGAAGGAGAGAGGGAGAGAAGGAGGGAGAGGGAAGAACAGAAAGAGAGAGAGCGAAGTTTAAAGACATAAGTATGTTTCTCGTTTTCCACGTCAGCAACTGGCATCTTTCCTATTTACTCACTTCAGTAAAATACATTGTGCTGGATGTTTTCAAAATTAAAAGACCCATAAAGTAAAGACATCATGGCAAAGCAAATAGAAACTAAGCAGTAACAGCAGGTAAGTTAGAACTCTGTCTCTGATGAATTAAGATGATGCAGTAGCTTGACCATAAGCAAGCTTTGCCTGGGATGACTGAGTGGAAGACCATTCTATCCTCCAAACCCATGTGGTCCCCTTCTCCTTTATGATCCCAGCTCTATCTGCTCATCATGGCCCATGTTGGGATGTCCATAGCCACAACATCCAGCTCTCTCAGCCAGTTCCATCAGCTCTCTTCCATTCCATTTCTTCTGCTGACTCACAAGCCTTAACCAACTGCCCTTTTTAACAGCTCACACTATGGTGGCCTTGCAGCGCCACAACCATTGTGATTCACACTTTCAGGCTCTACTTGCCTTTTTCTCACACTTTGTTCCCATCCCTTTAAACTATTTCTAACTGCCGTGCACTTGCCGTTCTCCACTTGCCCTGCTCTGTGACCTTCTATGAAGAATATTGCTGTGGTTGCCACAGCAAGGTCAAGTGACGGGATCTAGGTGGAGTTACCCACCTTGGCTGCCTTGGAACACAGCAGAACTGCCCCTGGGCTTGCCTTGAGACATCTCCGGCCATGACCTGGAACTGACTATGGATTATCCCACCCATCTGAAACCAGGAGGGGTTGTGGGTTGGGTCTTCCCCTTTAAATTGAGAGCTGAACATTAAAGCTTGGGGCCTTGATCAGAAAAAAAAAAAAAAAAAAAAAAAAAAAAAAAAACATTGCAAGAAGCCCATGACTAATCTATCCCAAATGACTGTAGGGCTGAAGCCCCATTTATCAGGATAGGTCCTGTCTTGTGCATCTTCACCATATTATATTGAAAAAGGAAAACCACAGGAAGACATCATGAGTGATTTTTCAACTCACCATTGATAAGCTGGAGAGACTTGGGATCAGGATTCAAAGAGGAATTTCCCATCAAAAAGTTCTGGTGCAGTGTCTCAGCAATATAGTCTCTGAAGTTACTAATTGTATAGACAGCAGTGGGATTATCATCCAGCTCTACAAGGCCGTGGTTCTCTACCTTGTTGGAGTGAAGGCTTATGAGGTCCCAGGTGGTATTGCTGATGGCTTCACCATTGAAGGTAACTGCATAGTGAACATCTATCCCACTACAGTAATGGGAGGATAAATTAAGTTCCACTAAGAAAGCACAAAGGCACTTTGGGTATATAGAGAGCATTAGACCAAGGAGGGGAGTCTGATGAGGCATTGATTCTATCAACATTCTCTGCAGACTCTGAGAAGTCTCTGGCACTTCTTCCCCCTCTCTAAAGAACAGAAGGCCATAGCTTTAATAGGAAGAATCCTAAGGAAGCCCCAGAGTCAACCCTACCACATTATCAGAGGTTCTTCATGTCCCATATTCACAACACCTTCCCTCTCTTTCAGAGCCAACTCCTTTCTTTTAGCTAATTCCCATCTTCCTTCTTTCCCTGTGTAAATAACTGTCTTTGATGAAAAGACCTAAGTAGAGAGGCTGGAAGGCTAATTAGAACTTTAATAATGTGGAGAGGCTGGGATGGTACAAGACCAGAGCCAAATTAATAGCATTTATTGCCTACATCTATGTGTGACCTGACACTTTTGTTACTATTAGATAAGTCCTTTAGAATGTATGAACAGACCCCTTAGCTCCCACCAACCCTAAAGCTAAAATAACAGAGATTTCCCCACTCTATCGTAACCCACCTACCTGATAAATATATATGTTGATTTATGACTTTCCTTTCTCTGATAATAGGAAAATTTCATGAAGCTACTGTCATGTTGGAACATGGAATTTGCTGTAACCCAAATCTATGTTCCCAGGCCATGGTCACTTATATTTGGCTCCAGAATGAACTATCATCTCTTATCCTCTTTGAACAATGATTTTTGCATCAAGACCTGTTACAATTTGTATTTCCTGTTTGAAAAGGATATACTAGTTCACTGAGCTGGCTTAGCCAATGAAGGAGCTTGCCACCAAGCCTGATAACCTTATTTTAATTTCTGGACCCAGATAGTGTGAAGGAAGGAACCAACTCCCACAAGTTGACTCTAACCCCCCATATACATTCTATAGTGTGCACACATGCACACATACATATGCATAACACACACATCTAACTACTCCCCAAAAGCACACAACATTTTTCTCATATTTCCTTATGATTGCTATCAGAAAAGTAATGTGCTAAACCAAAGCTACTTGTTGAGGAAGAAAAATGTCAAACTTTAGGCAAGAAGTTAAATGTAGAAATGAGGCAACATATTTTTTCTAATTTAGATAGATAAGTAGATAGATAGATAGATAGATAGATAGATAGATAGATAGATAATAGGTAAGTAGGTAGATAGATAGATAATAGATAGGTAGATAAATGATAGATAATAGGTAGATATTTAGATAGATAGATAGATAGATAGATAATAGGTAAGTAGGTAGATAGATAGATAATAGGTAGATAAGTGATAGATGATAGATAGATAGATAGATCAATAGATAGATAGATAGATAGATAGATAGATAGATAGATAGATAGATGGATGATAGATAGGTAATAGGTAAGTAGATAGATGGATGGGTAGATAGATAGATAGATAATAGGTAAGTAGGTAGATAAATAATAGGTAGATAAATGATAGATAATAGATAGATAGATAGATAGATAATAGGTAAGTAAAAGGTAAGTAGGTACATAGATAGATAGATAATAGTTAAGTAGATAGATAGATAATAGATAGGTAGATAATGATAGATAGATAGATAGATAGATAGATAGATAGATAGATAGATAGATAGATAATAGGTAAGTAAAAGGTAAGTAGGTACATAGATAGATAGATAATAGTTAAGTAGATAGATAGATAATAGATAGGTAGATAATGATAGATAGATAGATTGATTGATAGATAGATAGATAATAGATAGGTAGATAAATGATAAATAATAGATAGATAGATAGATAGATAAATAGAAAATAGGTAAGTATGTAGATAGATAATAGATAGGTAGATAAATGATAGATAGATAGATAGATAGATAGATAGATAGATAGACAATAGATAGGTAGATAAATGATAGATAATACATAGATAGAGAAGAACCCAGAGGAAGCAGGGATCCCAGGCGCTCTAACTCAGGCAGTATCTTAGGTAAGCAGACAGCAGGGCCTGCCCTAAACAGGGAGTAACTGGGAACCAAAAGGACCCAGGAAGTCACTCCCGGCCCGGAACACTGGTCCCTTCCAGTCTGGGCCAGAGCACTGAGCAGATCTTGGGTGGCAGCTCTGCCCCCAACCTCCAAGAACCCAGAGGAAGTAGGGATCCCAGGTGCTCTAACTTGGACAGTGTCTTAGAAACTAGTTCACAGATCTGAGGCCTGGATCAGACCTCTGCCAGGTCTGCTGTTGTGTGGACCCTGGATTCCACCTGAGACATACTGGAAGGTCCACTCAACCCAGAGCCAGAGGAACAACTGAACTCAGAGCGTCAGACAACATATCGTGAGATATTCTAGAGGAGACACTGCACCTAGAACAGCAGACACCTAGCTGGACTGCTACCTTGGAGGCACCATATCTTGAGGCATCCTAGAGGTACCACTGTAATCAGTGCAGCTGGAAAAGATCACAGAGACATCTGGACCCCTAGGAGATCAGACACAAGCTAGATAACTGGAAAGGCAGGCTTCAGTCAGAGACAGCAAGTACAGGCAGCACTAGAGTTAACCAGATGGCAAAAGGCAAGAGCAAGAATGTAAGCAACAGAAACCAAAGTTACATGGCATCATCAGAACCCAGCTCCCCCATCAGAGCAAGCCCTGAACACCCCATAACACCAGAAAAGCAGGATTCAGAATTAAAATCACTTCTCATGATGATGATAGAGGGCTTTAAGAAAGACATAAATAACACTCTCAAAGAACTTAAGGAGAGCACTGGTAGACAGATAGAAACCCTTAAAGAGGCAACACAAAAATCCCTTAAGGAATTGCAAGAAAATGCAACCAAACAGGAGAAGGAATTAAACAGAACCATGCAGGATCTAAAAATGGAAGTAGAAACAATAAAGAAATCACAAAGGGACAATATCCTGGAGATAGAAAACCTAAAAAAAAAGATCAGGAGTCATAGACACAAGTATCACCAACAGAATACAAGAGATGGAAGAGAGAATCTCATGTGCAGAAAATACCATGGAAAACATTGACACAACTGTCAAAGAAAATGCAAAATACAAAAATATACAAGAAATCCAAGACACAATGAGAAGGCCAAACCTAAGGATAATAGGTATAGATGAGGGGGAAGACTCCCAACTTAAAGGATCAGTAAATATCCTCAACAAAATTATAGAGGAAAACTTCCCTAACCTAAAGAAAGGGATGTCCATAAATATACAAAAAGCCTACAGAACTCCAAATAGTTTAGACCAGAAAAGAAATACTTCCCGCCATATAATAGTCAAAACATCAAATGTACAAAACAAAGAAAAAATACTAAAAGCAGTAAGGGAAAAAGGCAAAGTAACGTATAAAGGCAGACCTATAAGAATTACACCAGACTTCTCACCAGAGACCATAAAAGCCAGAAGATCCTGGACCGATATCATACAGACCCTAAGAGAACACAAATGCCAGCCCAGACTACTATACCCAGCAAAACTCTCAATCATTATTGATGGAGAAACCAAAATATTCCATGACAAATCCAAATTTACACAGTATCTCAACACAAATCCAGCACTTCAAAGAATAATTGGTGGAAAACTCCAACACAAGGAGGGAAACTACAACCTAGAAAAAGCAAGAAAGTAATCTTCCAAAAACTGTAAAAGAAGGTAGCTACACAAACATATCTCCACGGATGTTAGCCCAAAAGCTTGGATTAGCGAAGACTCAACTCGCAGACCACATGAAGCTCATGAAGAAGGAAGACCAAGAAGGGATGCCTCAGTTCTACTTAGAATGAGAAACAAAAATGCTCAAGGGAGCAAATAGGGAAACAAAACATGGAACAGAAACTGAAGGAGGGGCCATCAGGAGACCATTCCACCTGGGTATTCATCCCATGTACAGCCACCTAAGCTAAACACTGTTGTGGATGGCTGGAAGTGCATAATGTGAGGAACATGATATAGCTGTCTCCTTAGAGGTCTGCCAAAGACTAACACACTCAGAGGACGATGCTCACAGTTAACCACTGATATGATCAGGGGTTTCCCAATGGAGAACTTAGTGAGAGGACTGAAGGAGCAGAAAGGGTTAGTGACCCCAGGTGGAAAGCAACAATACCAAACAACCAGAGCCCCCCAGGGTCTAAACCACCAGCCTGGGAACACATAGGGAGGGACCCAAGACTCCAGAGGTATATGTAGGGGAGGATGGCCTTGTCGGACATAGGTCGGAGAGGTGTTTCTTGGTCCCATAAAAAAAATGAACACAGAGTGGGGGGGGTTGTAGGGGGGATGTGAGAGCGGGGAGGGGATAGTGAGGGGGGTAGGTGCGGTCACTGCCTCATAGAAGCATGAGGAGAGGGATGGGACAGGAGGTTTCTGGGTGGTGGGAGGAAGTAGGGTAAGGGGATAAAATCTGAAACGTAAATACTATATCCAATTTTAACAAGCAGGAAAAAAAGTTGTCAGAACCAACATCTTTTTAAAAAAAAATGTCAGCCCCCTGGGGGGGGATTTTTTTTTTTAATTTTTTTTTCTTGATACTAAAACTTGTTCTGAGAATTGTATATTGCAGAATACACAGCCTTGGTTTATCTACTTATCAAGCATACTGAGCAGACCTGCCCAAACCTCCCATGTCCTGGAATTCCATCTGGATTCAGTGAAGACACAGCATCAGAGGCTTATCAACTTACTCTTCCCTCCACCCCTCTTCTAAAATCTCAACGCCCTTAATCAGCTTGAAGAAGTTAAAGAAGAGTCAGCGCCCCTATTCCCTGAGCTTGGGGATTAAGGTGGTTAATAATGGTCTGTCTTTCTAGGGGAAAGTAGTGGTTTTGTTGGAACGGGGATTAGCTAGGACTTATTGCATAGCCATAACCTATTGGTAGAAATCTGTATAATTATTATCAAGATGAAGTTATAATTTCTTAAATGGTACAAAATTTACTTTGATTTCAAATTTAAGGTTTTCATTGGTACGAGCCTCTTATTAATATAAAAATGAGATGAATATTGATACTCTCATGGACATTGTGCCTGTATACCCCATTTAGGAATACAAGGCCTAGACCCGGCCCTTTTTTAACTTTTTTAACTGATTTGGGACAGTCAACCTATGAGTTAAGGGACTATAGCAAATTCATGGCTTTGAGTTTATTCTTAGGGTGTTTTCCATATTTTATTTAGAAATAGCTGAGAGGAGTGAACAGACAGACAACAGTCCAGGTGACCTTACATAGATAGTTGGTTTTCAAAACATCAGAAGTCCATAGAACTGACGCTACAAATATTTATATATTAATGTCCATTCTGATTAGAGACCTGTCTGCTCCTGACAGCTTCCTGTCGTGGATTCTAAGAAGAAATTGAGCATCCTTGGAGTTACTCCAGTTGTGTGGTGACAGCCACTAGGCAAGAATTGCCTCTCTCCATCTACAGACAAATTACTGTCCAGAAAAGGACACACATGCAGAATAGTCGACTGATTATATCTGCCTAGACAGAGTAATCAGCCCTTAATAATCCTGCATCACTAAGGTCTGTCAGATGATTCTGGGCCAGAAGGCTGAAGATTTGATGCTCCAACGTTTGGTAGTATAGGGGCTTTTCAGGTGTTCAGCGGTCTCTATAAATTGGCTAAGTTTTAGAAGTTATGTTTAGTGCTTCCCATAACTTCAGTTAAATCAGTCATTCTGGATTTCTGATGGGGTTGAAGACCTATAGTCTCATAGCCAATCCTGGCTATTTACTTTGAGAGAAAAGATCTGAGTAGATGGTTTTCAGCTGACATTCATTCTAAAGCCAAAAAAGCCAGGATCAAAAGTAAGTGTTTTAGTTAGAAGAGATAACAGAGGTTCTGGTTAGTCAACAAAATGATGGACTGAGTATTAGGACTATCTTGTACCTTACTGGTACAATTAGGAATAAGTATGCTCTAATTGTATTTTGAGAGAAAAGTTTTACTTTAACAGGAAGAGTGATATGTAGGAGGAGCTAAGTGGGAAGGAGTACTGAGAGGAAGAGATAGAACAAGGAGAGAAGATGAAGAAGAGGAGAAACTAGGTGATAAGAGAGAGAAAGAGAGAGGGGGCATGGAGGCAGATGTTCGCATGTCTCCACCAGTCAAATATAGTTTTTATATCTAGGTTGGGTATTGGGTTACGCTTCTGATTGAGCATTACCAAACTTATAAATCCTTTGATTAACATTTTTAAAAAATCATATAAAAGCAAAAAGGAAAGGGGGCATGGGACAGGGGTGTTCTAGGGAGGGGAAATGTGGAAAGGGGATGGCATCTTAAATGTAAATAAAATATAAAATAAAATTTAAAAAAAAGAAAAAAATTTTAAAAAATAGATAGATATAGATAGATAGAGATAATAGATAAATAATAGGTAGGTAGATAGATAAATGATAGATAGATAATAGGTAAGTAGATAGATAATAGATAGGTAGATAGATATAGGTAAGTAGGTAGATAGATAGATAATAGATAGGTAGATAAATGATAGATAATAGATAGATAGATAGATAGATAGATAATAGGTAGATAGATATTGATAGATAATAGGTAAGTAGGTAGATAGATAGATAATAGATAGGTAGATAAATGATAGATAGATAGATAGATAGATAGATAGATAGATAGATATAATAGATAGATAACAGGTAGGTAGATAGATAAATGATAGATAGATAACAGGTAAGTAGATAGATAGATGATAGATAGATAGGTAATGGGTAAGTAGGTAGATAGATAGATAATAGATAGATAGATAGATAGATAGATAGATAAATGATAGATAATAGATAGATAGATAGATAGATAGATAATAGGTAGATAGATAGATAGATAGATAGATAGATAATAGGTAGGTAGATAGATAATAGGTAGGTATATAGATGATAGATAGATAGATAGATAGATAGATAGATAGATAGATAGATAGATAGATAAGTACTCTAGAATATATTCTAAAATGACAGCTATGTGAATGTTTCAGGGGACCTACTTCTGAATGACAGCCCAGAGAATTTACAGGTCAATAATTTGTTTTTGGTTTTGTTTTTGTTTTTCAAGACAGGGTTTCTCTGTGTAGCCCTGACTGTCCTGAAACTAACTCTGTAGACCAGGCTGGCCTCGAACTCAGAAATCCGCCTGCCTCTGCCTCCCAAGTGCTGGGATTAAAGGCGTGCGCCACCACCACCCGGCCAGATCAATAAATTTTAAAGCAAAACCATAACGGGTGTTGTGACATGATTTCTCTTTGACCTGCTTACAATACTCTAACTTACTCAACATATATAACTTAGAAATATTTATGGGAATTTTTTCTTTTGCTCTGTTTTTTCTTTTATCTTTTTTCTTTTACCGATTCCCTCATTAATGAATTAAATGAAACAATAGTCCATGCTAAAAGATAATCATCTACAAAGCTAGCTTTTTTTTTTCACTATCCCTTCAATGCAATACAAGCCAATGAAGAAAAGGCTTGGTGAATGGAATGGAGGAGGGAGAACAAATCAGCAACAGTTGGTGTGTTGTTTGACATTTTCTTGGCCATTTGAAGAAATAATATGAGAAGATAAAGTTGGGAAACAGCTGGGAATGTATCTCCTGGACACTCACTCACCCAGGCGTCTCTGACAACAGAACACAACAGTTTTTAAGTGTTCTCAATACACTAGACACCCACTGTGCCTTCATCTCACTTGGTCTTCACAATAGGCTTAGGAAAAAGTTTATCATCTTCAGAATATTGCTAAGGAAACGATATTAAGGTTTTAAAGAAGCTAAAGAGTTTCTTAAAATTTCACAGTGAAGATGTAGTGGAGTTGCCCTTTCACCTCAACACCCCATTCTGAACTGCTCAACCTGCTCAAACTGTTACCGGGCTGCGTCATTTTGAGAGCATCTCTGTGCCAATTACCATGCTGGCCTCCAGCCTGCCTCTTCAAACAGCCTTCACATCTGGTATACAAAATACCTCCAGGGGAAAAGAACTATCTTCCAAAAACACACCACTCAAGCCAGATGGATGATGGAAGATATCTATTTCAGACAATTCTGTGGCACCAAATGACTCCCAACTCAAAACATAAAAACAGGCAGCATCTGCCCATGACATTCCTTAAACATTTATGTGTATATATGTAGGTATGTGTATTTATATATATGTGTGTGAGTATACACATACATAATGGAGTATATACTTACTCAATTACAGTTGTCGTGTGATTGGATTTTGTTATTGTAACTGCATTCTTCTCCTAAATTTCTACTATATCCAACTTGGCACCTCATACGGAGACTTATCCAGTGTCTATTTTATGAGCAGAAATGTAGGCCGACAACAGTCACTCATATTTGACTCCAGAATAAACTCTCTTATCCTCCTAGAGATGAGAGCTGTACTTTGTCATGAGCTTTACTTTTTGAGGTTTTTTTTTTTTTTTGAAGATATCCACACGGATTAAAGACAAATATCACAAACTACCCTGGTTTGAGGATAGTGGTCATCCAGATCACCCAACCTCCTCTGAGGTCAAGCTTGCAAAAGAAATTTTTGATTATAACTCCTCACAGACTTTCCTATGAGAAAAGAAAACATGAGCCAGCTAACAGGAAGATCACATTCTTGGTAGGCATCGTTTCCATGTTAAAAAGATCAATCTGAAAAAATTCTCTTCTGTGGTTTAAGAAGGGGGAGTGGCCTTAAAAATTCCTTCCTTCCCCTAAGTGCTGCCAAGTTGGCTAGTTTGGACTTGCCCTGATCTGCATGGTGCAGATGGCACTCTAGACTATAGGGGATGTCTGTAAGTAGCCAGACCTCTCCAACCTTTCTTCCCCCACTAACATAGGTAAATACTAATTGGTTACATTGAGGAAAAGAAATCCTGGGTCATTCCATTATTGTTTTCCTCAAAGATCTGATAAACTGGCTGTTCTAAAGGGTGATTTAGAGCTCTTAAAAAGTGATAACTGATACCCCTGCAAGCGGACCGGTGGCCACATTCCAAATAAAAAAGATACCAAGGAAGAAGGGGAGCTCTTTGAATAGAGAAGGTGGACAAGTGGGAATAGGGGGCGGAATAAGGGCGTAAATATGATTGAAGACCATTATGACATGTAAAAGTGTCATACCCTCAATCCTTCAAGCAACTGAAGTCTTTTTAAGTTTTTACACTAAAATGTTAGTCTGTGATTAAGGGGATTTTTGGTTTTTGGTTTTTGTTTTTTTGGGGGTTTTTTGGTTTTTTTGTTTGTTTGTTTTTGTTTTTGTTTTTTTCAAGACAGGGTTTCTCTGTGTAGTCCTGGCTGTCCTGGAACTCACTCTGTAGACCAGGCTGGCCTCGAACTCAGAAATCCGCCTGCCTCTGCCTCCCAAGTGCTGGGATTAAAGGCGTGCGCCACCACTGCCCGTGTGATTAAGTTTTAATGTTTATTTTTTAAGGAAGAAATTGTGTGATGGTTCTAAGACATAAAACAGCAAGAGGAACACCTTCCGGTGAGAACTTAGCACATCACACACCCCATTGCTGCTTGGGAAGCTCTGGTCTTTGGACATACTGGCAGAGCACAGGTACCACATAGTTTGCATGCTCACTTCCTAACATACTTATTTCCTCCCAATCCACACATTCCTGTGTCATGAACACACATGCACACACCTCCTTCCCCTGCCTACATCCCTGTGTCATGAACACACATGCACACACCTCCTTCCCCTGCCTACATCTCTGTGTCATGAACACACATGCACACACCTCCGTCACCTGCTTATTTCTTTTTTGGCTTCAGCTTACCTGCCCCCTCCTCAGGGAGTCTCTTTCCCACTGACAACGTGGATCATGCTCTACCTCCCCTACCATCTGGACAGACACAATGATTATTCCAATCATTGGAATAACACATCCCAAGCATCCAGAACAATACCTACCTCATAGTACCTCAATAAATACTTTTGAAAGTAATGACAAACTGATTAGTGTTGTGACTAATATAAACAGATAAGACAGTTGGAACCCTTGCCATTTAAATGACATTCCATCTCTTAATCTGGAGTATTTTCTAGCCCTTAATATAAAAGGAGCAACTTTTCCCCTGCTGAGCATGTCTATTTTTTTCATACATTTGTATCTTAGTACTCGTTTAGAGACAGTTTCCAGGCCATCCACCACTTGATGAAGATGCTATGTTTCTACAAGCATGGTGGACCATATCTGCATATCCAAAAAGTTGGGTTCCTTCTCATGGTATTTGTATAACCTAAAAAACTTTCCCATAGGGTTAGCATGAGTCTAAGAGAAGAAACAATGGTCACAATGAAAGAGGAGGAGGAGGAGGAAGAAAAGAAGTAGGGGAGAAAGAGGAGGAAGAAGAGAAGGCTATGCCAAACAGAACTGAAATGGTTGCCTCATTGCATGAAAAATTGGGCAAGGACAGTTGAGCATTTACTAGAAGCCTACTATGTGCCTTACATGGCTTTTAAATGTCGAGGAGGAAAGATCATGAGAGATGTTCCTAGATGAGAAATCTATGCAAATCAGGAAGTCTGTGTTCAATTACCAACCTTGTCCTTGGCTGAAAAAATATCATTTTGCCTCCCAGTGTTTGTCTTGGTCATCTAAAGATACTATTTCTACCATAACATACATACCTACTAAGGATAAATTCATTAACAAAGACAGAATGACTCTGAAAGATGCTGTAATTTATTAACATCTTTTTGTCTTGGATCAAGACCTCAAGGAAATAGTTGTAATACCAAGAAGCCATGTATTCTTAAAGCCAAGAGCTTCACTGTGACCCAGGAAAGCTGCATTCTGGCAAGCAATAAAACACAAAGATTGCTCAGCATGGGGGAAAATTCTTTAAAAAAAAAAATTCAAGAGGCCAAGAAAGTCCATAAAGAGGTAGACAGGCATTTCTGATTGAAGAAAGCTGTGCTGGCTCCACAAATAGAGTGAGTCAACCAACCCAGGCCGCACCTGTGCGTTTCAGTCTGAATGACCCAGGAATCCACCAGTCAGGGATCAATCATATGGACAAAAGGAAAGAACCTTACTCTTTCACCTTAGGTGCCCCAACTGGCCATTTGGATGTATTTTTAAAATGAAGAGAAGTGGTCCTCCACATCATCACACAAGCTAAATGAGAGTATTTCAGAGGGCAAGAGAAAGAGCTCAGGGTTAAAAGCGCTGACTGCTCTTTCAGAGGTCCTGAGTTCAATTCCCAGCAACCACATGGTGGCTCACAACCATCTGTTATGGGATCTGATGCCCTCTTCTGTGTGTCTGAAGACAGCCACATGTATTTATATACATAAAATAGATAAATCTTTAAAAATAAAAGAGTATTTCTCCTGTGATGTTTCTTCGGGAAAGAAAGTATATACTTGCAATGCTTGGAGTTGACATTAGGACACATGTAAGTTAGACTGATACAGTATCTGTTCTTTTCAAATTGATTCTACTAAGTTGCATCACAATCTACTAAGTAGAGATTGCACACAGTTAAAAGCAAGTCAAAAAATTTCACATGTATTTAAATGTCAGTGGCAAAGGAGTACAGAGTATGTATTCTTTAATTCTGTTCCACACAGGCATTCATGCACAACTTGGTATATAAGTGTATCAAGTTTACAAATATAATCAATCAATTAATTGATACTACCTGATAACACTGAAGGTTTTTGGAAACTACGCCTAGGCTTCCATTCTATAAAAAAAATAGTGACTTTATATTTAATTATTTTCTGTGTTATTTTGTGTGTTAACAGAACTGTCAGAACTCAGCAAATGGCTACTATCCTTTCAGTACTAGGGAGAACCTCACTATTTAGGGTTGTTTTAACTCTCTAAGCACTGTAAGCAGGTAACTTTTGAATGGGTGCAGACCTCAGCACTAAAGGTTACAATTGCTAAAAGTACAGAAACACAAATTCTGGTGGGTCAAGATACCTGATACTCCTGGTCGCGTCATTTCCAACAAGACTATGTCTCTCTAAAGCAAAATGTCCTCACTAGACCAAAGGGAAAAAATACAAATCCTCATTTTATCACCCTACAAGGTACTAAGATGATAAAGGTTTTAAGAAGAAAGAAAGAAAGAAGGAAAGAAAGAAAGAGAGAGAGAGAAAGAGTACTACCATCCTATGCATGTCTAAAAGACAAAACCCAGAACTTAATCATTTCTCTATGAGTGGGGTCTGCCTAATAACAAGGTATTTCACAAATACTTGTCAAAATAATGTGAGTAAGATCAGAAAGTCCTTTTCAAGCAAATATATTTTTGTCAGCCTTAGGTGTTTATTAGGGGTTGGTTCCAGTGATAGCCTTCATTTCATGTATGTCAAATTCCATGGTGTCCAAGCCCCTTAAATACAGTGGAGTAGTCACTACACATATCCTCTAACTTACTTTAAATCAATAGTTCTTAACCTTTCTAATGCTGCAACCCTTTAATATAGTTCCTCATGCTGTAGTGACCCCCCACCATAAAATTATTTTATTGCTACTGTAATTTTGCTAGTTATGAATCATAATGTAAATATATGAGGATTTGTAGTTTTCGCTCTTCTTTAGTGAGGACATTTTGCTTTAGAGAGACATAGTCTTGTTGGAAATTATGTAACTAGAAGGTATCATATATCTCAACCCACCAGAATTTGCATATACATGTAGGATTTCTGATAAGTGACACCCCTAAAAGGGTCACAACCCACAGGTTGAGAATCACTGCCTTATCTCTAGAATGCTGTTCAGTCTAAATGCTATATATAAGTACTTTTATTATCTGAAGCATAATGATAATCAAGAAAGCATATATTCAGTATAGATTAAAAAGGTCTTTGTTATTTTTGGTTTTCTTTTATTTTTGTTTTGTTTTGTTTTGCTTTGCTTTTTTGTTTTGTTTTATAATTTTTTTATTATCAGTTGGCTGAATCCGAAGATATGGAAATCAAAGATGCCAAGCTGACTGTACAATGAGGAAATGATACCATAGTCTCTAAACACTTCTATAGTTAATCTAAGAATTTGCTTCATAGACTCCATTTGTATTTACCAGGCTTCTAAGAGAGGCAAACTATAAGTAAATTATGAATCCATAGAGAAAACTAATAACTTTCATAAAAGAGGTATTGATTGTGTGTCTTTACAATGTGCTTCCTAAAAATTCAAGACCAGCTGGTTTTACAAATGAACCATCATAAAGCTCAATGCTATCATCTACATCAAATGCACCTTAAAGTGCATCTGATTTTATTATTTAATGGCGAGGGACTTGAAAGTATGTTTGTTAATGGGTTTCATTCCTACTTTTAATTAACTCTGTGTTTAAAGTGCCAGTCAGCTATGAACTACAGCCTAGGATAGAACTTCAGCCTAATGGCTATGGAATTCCTATTTCAGTGTTCACAAAATAGTTTTTGTCTTAGAAAGTTTGTGTATTTTATTTGTTTGAACAGAGAACTTCACTATGTTACCTAGGCTGGCTTTGAACTTGAAATCATCCTGCCACCTTGGACTCAAAAGGACTCAGGCTATAGGTTTCTACCACCATCCCTAGTGAATAAATAAAACCTGACTGGAGAACAGCTGTGTTCTCTAGTGTGCAATGCATCACCTGTGTCAACCCTCACCCAGAAGCACTGAGAAGTTACAATAGAGAGGCTATGGCCTTCGAGGGCTACAGTATTTGTCATGGCATTTTGTATAAGGAGGCTCACAATGAGACTGGGAGAGACTGGAGGACTGAGCTGTGCGCTTCTGTACTCTAACACCAGATGCTGGCAATGAACAACACAGAAAGTAGCACAAGGGACTTTACCTGACATTTTCCTCCGGAGACCTGAAAAAAAAATAACAAAAGTATCGATTAGAGCTCAATTGCCTTTATAATTGTCACATAATTCATCACTGTGCACGTTCCATGTGTTCACATCACATTGTTCAAAATGCCTTCTCAAGTGGAAAACACCAAATCAGGTCTACTATGTGCTAGAAGTCAAAAGATAGATGAAAGAAAGGAAGGAAGAAAGGAAGGGAGGGAGGGAGGGAGGGAGGGAGGAAGGAAGGAAGGAAGGAAGGAAGGAAGGAAGGAAGGAAGGAAGGAAGGGGAGGGGAGGGAGGAAGAAATAAATAAAAGAAACAAAAGAAAAAGAAATGAAGGAAGAAAAAAAGGAAGAGAGTAAGGGAAAGAAAGAGAAAAAAGAAAGTGAGTTTGAGGCTAGGCTGTAGTTCTAGGACAGCCAGACCTACATAGAAAGACCCTGTCTAAAAAAATAAAAAAAGTTTAAAAAGTAATAAAGGGGGTGGGGGAAAAAGTAATGAAGGTTAAAAAAATAATGGAAGAAAGAAAAAAAGAAAGAACAAAAGAAAGAAAGAAAGAAAGAAAGAAAGAAAAAAAGAAAGAAAGAAAGAACAAAAGAAAGAAAGAAAAACAGAGAGAGAGAAAGAAGCCATTTAAAGCCAATGTTTTTTACAGTTTTTTTATTTACCCTAAAAATACTTCACAAATATGTAATTTTTCTCTTTGTTAAACAAACTCTTTGGTAGACCATTAGAAAACTTGGGTTGTTGGCATTAAAATTAGAAACATCAGGCTGGAGATCTGGCTCGGGGGTTAAGAGCCAGAGGACCTGAATTCAGGTCTTAGCACCCATATCAGGCAGCTCCTAACCTAGCTCCTAGGGACCCAGTGTCTCTGTCTTCTACAGGTATTTTAACTCATGTGTGCATAGCCAAGTACAGATAGACATGTAGACATCAACAAAAATAAATCTTTGAAAAAAGAACACAACATCAATATTAAAAAAAAAAAAAAAAAAAGGAATGTCCTTTGGGCAATGCAATGTAGAACCAAAGAAAAACAGATGTATAGATCTGTCCCAGAATTGAATTTTTAAAAAGGAAAGATTAATCCAATAGCTCCTTAAGGGGGAAAGATAAATGAAAATGAACTTTTTTTCTAGAATAACAAACAAAATAGAACGACAATCTTGAAACATTAAAAGAAATTATTTCCCAAGCAGAATCCTACTCCTAAACAAACTATTATTGACCTGAGAGTGACCTAAGGAGGCTGTTTTCAAGCACACACACACACAGATGTCAAGGAATTCTCTCTTACATTGTGCTGTGCTCCACAAAACTGAAGATGACAACCAAGAAAAGAGCTCACATACATGGGCTGGTCAGAGCACCACCCTCTTCCCTCCCCACACCCCACCCACATATGTAGCAGAGGACTGCCTTGTCTGGCTTCAGTGGGAGAGGATGCACCTAATCCTATAGTGACTTGATACCCCAGGAAGGGGGAATGCCCTGGGGGCATCCTCTCAGAGGTGAAGAAGAGGGGAGATGAGGGGGAGAACTCTGAGGGAAGACAGGAGGGAGGGCAACATTTGGAATATAAATAAATAAAATAATTAATAAAAAAAGAATAAAAAGAGCTCACATCAGCCACGTGAGAGAGCAACAGTGTCTCAGATTGTCTCATGAGACCCAGGAGTAAGGACAAGTTGATTGTTTAACAAACTGGTCTCCCAAGTAAAGCAACTCAAAGAAGACAGAACCCTAACTGGCTGTCATCAAAGTCCCATGTTCAGAAAACCATTCAAGGTCTGGAGTTTCTTTTGTCTTGGTCACTCATCCAGATTGTTGTATTTCTCCGCATGTTCTAAGACCAAGGACAAACCTGTGGTCCGGCTTGTGGAAAAATGGTCAGCAGAAATTCAGAGAAAACAAGAGAGTACTGCTTCTACTCTCTTACTATCAATGGTCAAGCCACCAAGAAAAGAGGTGGTGAAGCAGTCTCCAGCTACACATTCGTGGAACTAACAGGAATCATCTACTTTGGAATGTAAATAAATAAAATAATTAATAAAAAGTAAAGGATAAAAAGAGCTCACATCAGCCATGTGAAAGAACAACAGTGTCTCAGATTGTCTCATGAGACCCAGGAATAAGGGCAAGTTGATTGTCTAACAAACTGGTCTCCCAAGTAAAGCAACTCAAAGAAGGGTCCACAAAGATGGGCCCTGTGATGCTATTTCTGTGTAGACAGCAGTCGGTTTAGATTGCACCCTGTTTTGAAAACTTGTGAATAAGGAACATATCAGTTCCTACATCCAAGAGCATTCTTCCTTCAGAAGGATTCACAGGCATAGTGGATAGCAATAGAAATACATTTTTAGTAGCATCCACTATGACTGTACATAATAGTAAATGAAACAATATAAAACACGTTTCTTACATAAATAGTGGTAGGACAGCCTGAGTAGATCTCCCCCCAAAGCAACATCCTGGCAGGAGCCATGACTTTCACAAGCTCAATTCAAAAAAAACTATGTGTATATTCCTAAACAAGAGAATTGTTACTATATAAGAAAAATGTTCATGTTTTCATAGACTCTCTTAGTAAAGATATAGGAGACTGCTAACAGGTCGCTTATCAAAAGGAGAACTGGTTACAGTTTTGTGATCCACCACTCTGTTTTCCTTTTGATTTGTCTGTGCTATGTATTTAAATTCCATTCGTGAAATAAGAAAATACATTCCTAGTTTTAGAAAACGAAGTGCATACAAATCCTACCAGCGACTTTGATTCTAGCAATGTATCGTAGAGATTTACCACAATAATACTTTGTAGTTAAAAAAAAAAAAACAACCCAAATATCCAATTGTAAGAGAATGGTGAGATTGATCATGAACATATACATCCTCAAAGAACAATACACAAAGGAAACCAAGTGAGGTGGGAGGGAAGGGGGGAATGGGGGAGGAGTTGGAGGGTAAATATGCCCAAAACGCCTGAAATCCTCAAAGAATAAAAACCATAATGTACGTATAGAAGTGGACTAAAACCAAAAATTCTGATTAGCAATATGTTTAAGCAATTAACTGCAATCTTTGGCTCTTAGTCTCACAGCTCTGTTTCAAAAGAAAATTAAAATATTTTTTGGAGGAAGAGAAAAGTAAATTCAAATAGCATGACATTAAAATGAAATGGCATGAATGTGAAAAAGAAAAGAAAGAAAGAAAAAAAGAGGGTCTGGAGAAGTGGCTCAGAGGTTAAGAGCACTGGATGCTCTTCCAGGACACCCAGGTTGAATTCATAGCACCCACATGGCAGCTCACAACTGTCTTTAACTCCAGGCCCAGGGGATCCCACACCCCCACTTAGGCATGCAGGCAGGCAAAACACCAATGTGCATGTAATAAAAAAGTAAATGTTAAAAAGAAAGCCAAAAAAAGATGACCTACAATTACGTAATGTACAATTATGTAATTGTAATGACTTACAATTACAAGTATTAGACGGTCAGTAAGGGTCAGACCAGCCAGCCTACAGTCCATGGCACAGCTTTTGATGTTTGCTTATTTTACATCACAGGAATGGAACAGAGCTTCTTAGAGCGGTGCTCAGCAGTTAACAGCACTAGCTGCTTTTCCAGAGGACCTTCGTTGGAACCCCAGCACCCACATCTTGGCTTACAACTGTCTGTAACTCTAGTCCCCAGAGATCTGACACCCACTTCTAGTGTGTGAGGGGATTGCACCCACAGACACATAGGTAAAACATTCATATACACAAAATAATTTTTAAAAAGTCTAAAAATAGAAGTTCTCCTATTTATTCCTGAAACTGTGCTAAGTATTTCATGAAATAAATTCCGCTTACTCCTCACTAAGATTCATTAAGGACTGCCAATATCCACACTGTACGTAAAGAGACTAAGGAAGAAAGACACTATTGATTGACCCAAAGGATCGCGAAAGCACTTCTAATAAAGCAGGACTCACAGACAAAATTATTTTATACAGAGCAAAAGCCGAGATTGAGTAATCCATTAAAAACCATACAGTCCAAGGCGCATAGGCAGTATTAGACAAGATGGCTCCAAATGAGTGAGACCTTCAAAGGTCCTCCCTCTCGTAGCCATGGAAAAGCATATGTGAAAATGGTAGGGGGTCGATTGGAAGGGCTGTTGTGGTGTGAGGTAAGGTAGATAGTTCAACGGGCAAAGCCTCTCTGCACTAAAAAGTGTGTGCCCTTGGATCAATGACTTCTATTTTCTCTGTCACATGAACACACACATACACACAGTCAAACACATGTACATACATACATATATACACACTCATATACAAACACACACATGCATACACATACGTATATACAGTCACACACTCACAAACACTCAAATACACACACAAACATGCTCACACACAAACATTCACACACATGCACCACACACATACACACATGCATGTGCACACATATACACAGTGTACACATACACACAGGCATGCTACAAGTGCTACATAGACACTTGCTGTTATTGCTGCCACCACATGTCCTGCTGAGAACATTCAGCACAGCCTCAACCTCCTTGTATCCAGTAACTGGGCAACAGCTGTGGCTAGTTCCCTTAATGGAAGATTCGTGCATGGAGGTTAAGAACAATCACTAAAATACAAGCTATTTCATTTCAAAATCTCTCCTCCACCCTCAAGTGAGAACTGCTTGTCCACAGTAGGCAAGTTCAATCCTTTAAACCTGTTTCTTCCTCTGGAAAGGGAGGGTTGGAAGTGTCTGCCCTGAAGATTGACAGTCACCTCACAACCTGAGAAGCTTCAGAAAAGGCCTGAAGTCATTTTTAGTCTGACTCCATTCAGGGTCCCATGCCAAAGGAAAGCTGTGTAATTTGTAACACAAAGCCTAAATTCTTACTGTGATCTACCTACAGACCGATCGACATCTCCATGATACATTGCTTTGCCTCTCATTAGCTCAGTTTCATCTGCATCAAACTAGTGTTGGAATACTAATTTACCACAAGTAACACTATTATAGCACTGCAATCACATGCTGCTAGAATACATGTGATGGATACCAGGCTTTTTCCATTCAAAGAGTAGCACTGCACACATGCATTTTTAGAGCATATCTCTACCTGAATTCCAGAACACGGATGCCCTTGTAGCCGGGTAACCCTGTGAATGCTTTTTCAACCTGTTAAAAAAAATAAAATAAAATAAAATAAAGATGGTGACTATGTAGAATGTGCAAAGGTATATTTCAAATGCTTTAAAGAGCAGAATACAAAATAGACACTTACCTTACACTTATCAGAGCTATAGATCTCTTACAATGATCAGAGCTTGTACACATAGATAAAAAGTGACTATGGTTACAATCATGATAGAAAATAGTGTTTGCCACAAGACTGTCATAATTACTTTGTCATTTTGTCTTTTATGATTTTAATGAGCTTTAATTTTATTTTTAATTTATGAAAAGCATACTTCTTATTAGTTAAAACATTTTCCTCCTTTTGTGTGAAGTATTAAGTTCATTTCAAAAGACACTACAATAATTCATATAACAGTATTTTTAAATGCCCCTGTCCCAGTTGGGAAGTTGGGCTCAGCTAGCACCCTGGCAGAGTTGAGTGTCTGTTTTCTGTAAGTGGGAACATGTCTGAGAGTGTCTGCTTCCTGTCTCCACATCACAAGAGAACTAGGAATAAATTCAGCATTCGAAAAATAAAAGTCTACAAGGCCCAAAGTTAAGAAGCAGTAGCCAGATAACTCCACTGGTTGAAATATCAATTTATAAGCGTCACATCCATGAGAGCTGGTTTTAATACCAAGCCTTTAAAATGCCACCACATCATTCCATCAGAGCTCAATAACTAGAGAGAGAGAAAAAATGCCAGACTGGGGAATCTAAAAATAATCTAATTATATAAAAATATGTATTTAAACAAAAGCTAATATTTAATCCACAATAATCCCAAGGGTGGCTCACCAGACGGATGACTTTGGGGCTGACACAAGAAAATGGAAATATTAGGGGACCATAGAAACTTCTCTGGGAAGATTCCTTTAACTGCATCCTCACAAAACCAGGGGAGTAGAACTTTTTAAAATCTTGGTTCAATATAGATCTTCTTCGTTCAAAAATAAAGAATTCAAGGAGCTGTTAAAATGGCTCAGTGAATAATGTCCCTACCATGCAAGCATGAGTACCTGAGTTTGAGTCCCAACCCCCACATGGAAAAGCCCAGAATTCCAGGGCCAGGAAGGGAGACAGGAGGATCTCTGAGGCTTGCTGGCCATCCTAAATTGGTGAGCTACTGGTTCAAAATCACATTCCGTCTCAAAATTTAAGATGCTTCTAACCAATTCCTCATAATATCAGAGAGTAGAATTTTTAAAAAATCTTAGCTCACTGAAGATCTTTCTAACTTCAGAATAAAGAAGTCAAGGATGGCTGGCTCTCAAGTTACTTGCAAGTCAATTATCTAACACTGTCATCCATACTCTGCCCATTGAACTACATGTCCTTCTAATCCCCCTGCTTCATAATCCATACATTTGAAACGGAGACACTCATTAGAGTTTCTGAAGGAGTCTCTGTACAGGACAAAGGAAGGACCACTTTGAAAGGCAAATGGACAGTTAAGTGGCTCAACAGCTAAAATGCTTGCCATGCAAGTGTGAGGATCTGGATTCAGATCCCCAGAAACTGACATAAAGCCTGACGCTCTAAAGATCATCTGTAATCCCAGGGGTCCAGGTAGGAGACAGAGACAGTAGAATACCCAGGAGCTAGCAGGCCAGACAGCCTGAGACAGACATCAGCGAACAACAGAGACTGTCTCAACCAAAGTATAAACCAAGACCCAGAATGGAACTTGCCCTCTGATCTCCACATGCAGGTTGAATCACACACATATAACATACATACACACTCGCACACATACAGAGAGAGAGAGAGAGAGAGAGAGAGAGAGAGAGAGAGAGAGAGAGTCAGAAGGAGACCTGACTTTACAGTCTGCTCATTTTGAGGCTGAAATAACCATGAATAAGTTCCTGCCTCCTGAGCCTCACTTAAAAGATAAAGATACTTGTCTACATCCCTACAAGCAGAGTTGGCAGCAGCCTATAAAAGCACAGTAGAGAAGCTGCCTTTCCCATATCGTGCCTGCCTTCATTAGATCCTCCCACATTTATACTATATTGAGCCCTTTCTGTCATACTTGGTATGGCCTCAGGTTTACCATGCTGTCTCTTCTACCCTCATAAAAAAGATTTATGGTAGAAAATATCATCCTGAGTGGGGTAACCCAGAAGGACATGCATGCACTGATAAGTGGATATTAGCCACAATAAAGTACAGGATAACCATGCTACAATCCACAGACCCAAAGAAGCCAAATAACAAAGAAGCTCCAAGGGAAGCTGCTTGAATCTTTCTCAGAATGGGAAACAAAATAGACTTCAGAAGTGGATGGAGGGAGGCAACTGGGTGGTAGAAGAAATGGGAAGAGGGGATCAGGGGTAAGGGGGTAAACAGAAATCAGTGGGAGGGGGCATCTCTAGGATGTGCCAGAGACCTAAGATGGGGAGGGGACAGGGTATCCAGTGGGGTATATGGATCCTTAAGTGGCCACTGCCTATAGCCAGCTAGGACTCCCAGTGGAGGGATAAGGACAGCAACCCACCCACAAAACCCTTGACCTAAAATGTGTCCTTCCTACAAGATGTGCAGGGACAAAAATAGAGCAGAGACGAAGGAAACAGCCAACTAATGACTGCCCCAAATTGACACCCAGCCCATGGGCTATTAATGATACTCTGATGCTATTAATGATACTCTGTCATGCTTACAGAAAGGAGCCTAGCATAATTGTCCTCTGAGAGGCTCCACCTAGTAGCCAGTGTAAACAGATGTGAGACCCAGAACCAAACATAAGATCAAGCTCAGGGAATCTTGTGGAAGAGTTGAGGGAAGGATTGAGTGACCCAAAGAGAACAGGGACTCCACAGGGAGACCAACAGAGTCAACTAACCTGGCCTTTGGGGGTTCTCAGAGACTGAACCACTAACAAAAGAGTGAATACAAACTAGACCTAGGCCCCCTGCACATATATAGATGTGCAACTTGGTCTTCATGGAGATTCCCCCAACAACTGGAGCAGAGGGGAGTACTGTCCCTGAACTGATGTTTGCCTGTGGATTTTGTTCCCCTAACTGGGCCACCTTGTCTGGCCTCAGTGAGAGAAGAGGAGCCTAATCCTGTAGTGACTGATGGGCTCCCCTTTCTCAGAGAAGAAGGGGAGGAGGAAGTGGGGGAAGAGCTGCAAGAGGGAGAAACTGGGACCAGAGGGGAGCTGATATTAGGATGTAAAATGAATAACTAAATTAATAATAAATAATAATAAAAGTTATGGCGTCTGAACCTCCTCCCTTATAAGCAGGTTTTCACTTCTCTGTCTCCTAGTATAATTTAGGAGGTAACACAAGGGAACAACCTGTGTGCCTGTACCACGAAGGGAGAGCACTGAAGGAGCTCATGTCATCTGTTGAAGGTAGAATGGCAATTTCCTTCAGGACACCCCCAAAAACATACACACAAGCACACACACAAACACATGCTCCTACACACACACACACACACACACACACACACACAGCAGGAGGAGGGAGAGGAGAAGGGGGAGAGAGAGAGAGGTCGAGAGGGAGAGCCTTCCACACAAGGAAATAGTTATAAGGTCACATGTCATTTGGGGTCAGAAGGTGATGATGGTACAGGCAGTAGCCAGGAAAAGGGAAGGAATGGCTCATGGTTAGCCCAGACCAGTCCTCACCCTCCGATCACCTCTTAGTAACCATGGATCTCACAAAGTCATTACTGAGGAGACACCTTTCAGAGTATTTATCAAACTTTCTCTAAATCTGCAGTCGTTCCTGCAGTTGTTTACTGAAATGCTGGAGCTTATTAAAGGTTCCTTAATCCAGGCAGGAAAGCCAGACGGCCAATTCAAGACAGTATCTGGTGCCAGGTGGCCACTGGCCTGGCTGACATTTCTCCCACATACCATACAGCCTTGCAACTTGGCCTCGTAGTTAGGAAAATGAATTGTCTGGCCTGCACTGCCCCCATGTCTGATGGCTGTGGTGATGCTGCTTGGCTGACAGACGCATATTTTTGTTTCCCATCTGGACACAATGACAGGGAAGGAAATTAAACCAAGGTAATGGAATTAACAAACTTGGTCAAGGAGAAGTCAATCAAGCAGGAGTTGAAAAGACATAAACAGGAAGAAGCGGTGTGCCCAGTTATCACATACAAGAGTAGATGGTATTCAGCATCATACTATGGAAGAACAAAGGCTAACAAGAAAGCTCCCAGGTATGGGGTGATGTTTAACAGAAGAATTGTGCAGTCAAACTCAATCCAGAATCCTTCCAGAAGGTAAGTAATGACATGCTTTAACACGTGGCTATTCAGAAAAACCTCTTTTTTAAAAAAATTTATTTATTTATTTTATGTATATGAGTACTCCGTAGCTGTCTTCAGACACACCAGAAGAAGGTATCAAATCCTATTACAAATGGGTGTAAGCCACCATGTGGTTGCTGGAAATTGAACTCAGGACTCTGGAAAAGCAGTCAGGGCTCTTAACCACTGAGCCATCTCTCCAGCCCCTAGAAAAAACTCTTTTTAAAAACCTCTTGCCAGAGGACAGAGACAAGGGGGATTTATTTCCACGTTCCTCTAGTGTTTCTTAACTTTGCACACATATTACCTGTGAGTGACCTACTTTAAAGTGTCTGAACTAAGAAAATAGAGCTGTGCCGGATGGCGGTGGTGCATGCCTCTAATCTCAACACTCAGGAGACAGAGTCAGGCAGATCTCTGAGTCTGAAGCCAGCCTGGTCTCCAGAGTGAGTTCCAGGATAGCCAGCGCTACACAGAGAAACTGTCTCGAAAAACAAACCACACACACACACAAAGATAAGCAGTCCATAGCTGTTCAGAAACATTCATTTCTCCACACATCGACAAGCTGAAATAAAAGCACAGAATTCACTTTTCTTTGGCTGCAGTGAGTAACAAAGTTCAGAAACTTTTCACAAAATTTTCTAAAGACGTGGCTAAGCTTTGACCATACGAAGCTAGCAGATGGCCAGCTTGAAACCTTAACTTACCCATAAGCACCGCAGTCGTGAGAGACTTAATCCCCCAAAACAAACATGTTATCCAATCAAATGAACCATCCACATGAGTGATTTTTGTGTCCTATCATGCACATGTTAGAAAGAAATAAAAGCTTCTTCCAAAAGACTTTTTAAGAAAGAAAAAATCATGCACCTTTGAAATAAACTCTTCCACAAGAAGCCTGTAGAGGGCGTGGGAGGGATCCTGCAGTTCTTCACTGTATTGCTTTCCCAGAAGTTGGATGCTGAATTCTGCTATCTGTTCAGCAGCTGGTTGTGTGGGCTCCTCTGTCACATTCTCAATTTCATTGCTGATCTGAATTTAAAAAGAAAAATAAATACCAGTATTTATTCATTCAGTCAATAAATATTTACTGACTCCCCTCAAAGTTTCACATCTAAGGATGACTTTTTATGTAGTATTCAATTATACAATAAACTGAATCACCTTCAGGCTACACATGAATGTAATAATCACTGTAGACCTGCACATAATCTTTCAGTACACATTGGCAAGGAAGAGCAAAAGCCTTCCCATAGAAAATTATCAAGGCAAGTAAAAAAAAAAAATAGTTGAAAATTCTGTAATCAAAACATGGGTTAGAGAGATGGTCCTCTAACATTTTGGTCCAAGAATCCCTTTAGACTCTTGAAAATAATTCAGCAACAACAACAACAACAAAAAAAAAAAAAAAAAAAAAAAAGAGTTTTTGAAGTATATTACAACTACAAACATTTACCAACAAAAATTTCAAAAGATTAATTTGGAAAAACATATACTAATCCATTTAACAATAACAAGAGTAGTTTGGTGTGGTGCTGTATGCCTTTAGTTCCAGCACTAAAAGGCAGAGGCAGGCAGATCTCTGTGAGTTCGAGGCAGCCTGTGTGATAGTTTAAATGAATATGCACCCTCACAGACTCATAAGGAGTGGCACTATTAGGAGGTATGGCCTTGTTGGGGGAGATAGAACCTTGATGGGGTAAGGGTGTCACTGTGGGTAGACTCTGAGATTCCAGAAGCCCAAGCCAGGCCCTATACCTCTCTTTCTGCTTCCTGTTGATGCACATACAGAAACCTTAGCTATCTTTCCAGCACCGTGTCTGCCTGCAAGCCATCATGATTCCCTCCATGATGACAATGGATTAACCTCTGAACTTTCGAGACAGCCCCGTTAAATTGTTTCTTTTATAAAAGTTGTCATGGTCATAATGTCTCTTCACAGCAAACGAACGCCTAACTAAGCCAGCCTGCCGTGTATAGTGAACTCCGGGCCAGCCAAAGCTGCATACTGACATGCTGTCCCAAAAATAAGAAGAAAGTATAACAGAATAAGGTAATTTCATACAAAAGTCAACAACAGATGCTGTGAAGCTGCAGTAGTGGGAAGAGTGACATTGTTTCTATTTTTACAAACTCTTGAACAGACTGTCTGGCTTAATACAAGATGGCTGAATTCTCATGTTTATTTCTGTATTCAGTTTGTCACAATATGCTATTTTAATAGACACAACATGAAAAAAATATCTGCCCAAACAAATATGAACTCAGGAAGAAGGAATAAAGTAAGAATCTTTTCAGATAACTTGGACTATTCTGTAATAACCAGCTACACCAGCTTTAAAGGGGTCATTTCTTAAACAGTAGTTGCCATTGGTCAAAACCATGATGAATTTTTTGTTGTACTCTATAAAACCTAAGTCTAGGCTGGGGAGCCCTTGACTAGTATGTTCAAGGCCTTCCATTCAGTCCCAGAAGCTAAACATACACACACACACTCACACACACACATTCACACACACCAGACACCACACACACATATACACACCACACACATATACACACACTCACACATACACACATACCACATACCATACACACACACTACATATACACACCACAAACACTCACACACATATATACACACTACACACATACACACTCACATACAAATACACATACTCAAACACACATACACACACTCACACTGACACACACCACACATACACACTACATATGCACCACACACACAAATAAACATGCACTCACACACACAAATACACACACACTACATATGCACCACACACACAAATAAACATGCACTCACACACACAAATACACACACACTCACACACACACACAGTTGGAGCCATTGGAGGATGACTAAGAGTTCAAGATCAGCCTGATATACACACTTACACTGACATACACATACCACACAACACACTACATATACACCACACACACAAATGCACACACATTCACACACACAAAAACATGCACACTCACACACACACAGTTGGAGCCATTGGAGGATGACTAAGAGTTCCAAGCCCGTATGATCTACAGTGTGAAAGCCCAAGATGTTGTTTAAAAATTAAAAAAAAAAATATTCCAGGTCTTCCAGCAGCCAAATCTGACATAACTTAGACAACAAAATTAATATTAGGTTATAATCCAAATAACAAAACATCCATAAATCCACTCATATGAATAAAAGACTGAATAAATGAGACTGTAATAATAGTTTCAGTTTACCTAATAAATCTAGAAGGAATGAGGGTATTCTTCCATTTCCGCTAGAACACTACACTAATGATTGCTGTGTGCATCACATGTAGATGAACACACTAAGCCAAGCACTTCCATTGTACGTACAGAAACATGGGAAGGATGCAGGAGCAGCCTGAAGATGCTGAGAGGGCCAACAGCAGAATAGAGAATAGAACATCAGTGCCTTTCCTTTTCATCACATCTTATGGCTCATATAACAGAAACCTATGAAGTTTCAGAATAGGAAGTAAGCCTGAAGACTACCCCTTCCCTGTTCTTTCTGGTGCTGGAATTGTCTCTCTGATATCCCTGACAAAGGGCTGCCCACCTCAGCTGAAAGAGCCGTCATAAGAAACAGACATGCTCTTCAGAGCAGGCCCCTATGCTTCCAAAAAGCCATCATAGTTGGGAAATCTTATCATAAAACCCAAACTGTTCTCCTGTTCTATTTTTTATTTAAAAAAAAAAAAAAAAAAAAAAAGCCACGTGGTCTGGATCACAAGTGAACCACGGCCACAGGGACTTTTCACAGATTCCAGGAAGCTACCAAGTTCCCTAACTTTCTGCTGGTGCCTCTCCTCCTGACACTTCCAATGGCACTTCCAATGTTTACCTTAGAGCGTGGTTCCCATATATGAGTTCTGGTTAAGATATGATAGGACTATTGCCTACTTACAGTAGGTTCTTTTTTTTTATTAATGCAATCTAATAATAAATTACCATTTTTTTAAATTGGCTATTTTTTTCCAGTAAGAGCATTATGCTGCTCAGTAATAATAATACTTCTACCAACAAAAACTGTGACTTATATGGGATTTTATACAAGGCTGCCCTTTTGTTCATTACATTTCATCATAGGGCTCAAGAGATGGGTCAGCAGTGAAGAGCACTTGCTGTTCTTGCAGAGAGTGAGGCTGGTTCCCAGCACCCATGGCGAGCAGCTCACAGCCATTTCTAAGTCCACTCATAGAAAACCATTGATACTCCTGGAGACCTACACCCTGCTGGCTCTGTTCCAAGAGCGTGAACCATGTCACTCCATCCCTGCCATGGCCAAGCAGGATTCAGCAAGTTATAACGTCCACATGAAGAAATGAGAACGCAAAGTGACCAAACCTCACCTTTTTGAAGAATGTCTTCATAGTTACTTCTTAATAAATATGTCATGATACAGTGCATCCTTATTTTTTTTTTTAAGTTTAGAATTTAGAAAAAAAAGTTGGGTGCATATGTGTGTGCAGTGTGCTTGTGTGTGTGTGTGTGTGTGTGTGTGTGTGCGCGCGCGCGTGCACTTGCATGTGTGGGGTTCATTTGTGTGTGTATAAAGGTGTCTATGTACATGTGTAGGGAGACGAGACCTTGAGAACAAGTGTCTTCCTCAGCTGCTTTCCACTTTTCTTACTGAAGCAGGTTTTTTGACTAAAGCCAGAATTCATGGATGCAGCTACTCTAGCTCATCACCTTGTGCATAGGAGCCAGCTCTAAAATTCAGATAGGATGCCCAGCTGCCTGGTTTTCTATGGCGGTGATACATGGAGGTTACTGTGCCTACCTGGCTTTCTATGGGGGTAATAAATGCAGGCTGCAATGCTTGCCTGGCCTTCTTTGTGAGTCATAGTGAGAGACTAGACCAACTCCATCTAGGGTTTAGGCTCCATCTTAGAGATCCTGACCTAAGATTGAACTCGAGTTAACCACCAAGCCTGCACCTGGCACTAGTATCCAGGTCACTCCCTAACAACCACGAATCAGGAGGAAAGCAGAAGTTACAGTTGTACCTAAAGATATTTACTTATGAAAGTTTATAGTTTGGCTCCCAGCACCAGCCAATCATTTTAAAGGACAGCAAATTCCATAATAATTCCCCCCCTCCCCCATTTGTATGTGTGCCAAGCTGGACCCCACCCCCTTGCTTATTTGTTTGCCTCTATAAATGCTTGCTTGAAACTGGGCTACGGGTTTCACCCTCTCATCCTGCTGCATCAGTGACAGTAGTGTGGGCCAGGCACCAGCCTGAGTAAAGACCCTAGTGTGATTGCACGGGAATCGGTTTCTTGGTGGTCTTTGGGAGTTCTCAAGACAAACACACCAATAGAGACAGGCTTGCAAAGATTACAGTGAGTGATACAGGTGGGTGGCCATGACTGCCATGCCTGCCTGGCTATAGATGAGACTGATACAGGTGGGCTGCCATGCTTGCCTGGCTTTCTATGTGGGTGCTATGATTTGAGTCCCATTTCTTGCCTCTGCCCCTCTAGTGTTCCCTCTACTGTGCCATCTCCCAGCCCATAATTTAACATAACTTTTCATACAATACTTCCACCTGCCTGGACAGAATATAATTCTGTATTTCCCTTGTAATGTTTTGTAGTGGGCCCTCATCTGTAGAATCTACTGCCATTTAGTAGACAAGTTCCTGTTAATAATTGTGTGCTTAAAATGTGGGATCACTTTTTTAATTTTAAACTTCATGGAATCCATTTTCTTCCTCTGAAAAGAAGTTGATGCCTAGTCTACTGAGTTAGAAGGTCATGGGTTTATCAGCATAAGAAGTTTCTAGAAATCCTCTATCAAAAAATTCACCAATATGACAGACCTATCCAGCTCTTCCAGAGGATATCAGATTTCTGAATGTACTGGATTTAGAATTCGTAATATTTTCAGAGCAGTGTACCAAGTCCTGTGTAGTCTAGAAATGGAATGGAATTCTGTTAACTCCCATGCTCTGTGTTAGAAAGCAAGAGAACAAAACTGGACTTACACTCTCCTGAGGTGACACCACACTGCTCTCTGAGGCCACCCCTGGATAGGAAGCATTGGAGACAGCACCTAAGCAGAGTAAAAACACATGTGGCATTAGTCCTTAAGTAAGCCAGAACTCATGTCAGGACCTAAAGACTTACTTGAAAAGCCACCCTTACAAGTCCTTTGCTCGGGTAAGATTCTGCACAGAGCCTTACCAACCTAAGACAGAAGTGCATTGCCTTTGAAAATGCATATTCCATGATATGTAAGAAAGGCATTCTTGTCAGAACGACCTAAAACAGGCTCAGTCTTGTTAATGAAATAAAAACGGGGAGAGGTGGAGAGCCTTTGGGGCTGCTTGGCAAGAAGCTGACGTGGGCCAAGAACAAGGAAAGGGGCTGCTTGACAGGAATATGACATTGGCTAAGGACAAGGCTTCAAGCAGGAATCTGACATTAGACTAGAACAAAGAAGTAATTTCAGGTAGGAGTCTAAATCATAGGCTACAACAAAGAAGTAATCTCAGGCAGGAATCTAAATATTAGGCCAGAACAAAGAAGTAATTTCAGACAGGATTCTAAATTTTAGGCTAGAACAAGGAAGTAGGCTTCAGACATGAAAATGACCTTGGGCTAGGACAGGGAAGTAGGCTCAGGTAATTTGTTCATCCTGATAAGCCTTTAGAAACAGTGACCACGGAAGTGTTCAAGTAACTGGATTTAATGCCTTGCTTTCTCTTTGACTATTTGTGTTTATTGTATTGCTTGTTCCTCGACTATTTGCATCTATTGTATTGCTAGACCCTCAACCTAGAACTGACCTTATTACATGCATATAATCAAAATGGTATAAAAGCATAAAGGAAGAGAGGGTATAGGGTAGGGGGTTCTAGGGAGGGGAAATGGGGAAAAAGATGACATCTATATTGTAAGTAAATAAAATATCCAATTTAAAAAAAACCTTAAAAACAAGTCTTTTGTTTTTTTATTCTGAAGGCTTTTCAGTTATAAACTCAAGATACATTTGTAGAGGCTTCCTAGAGTCTCAATAACTATGCCTGACTGAACAAGCTGCTTTTTTTTTTTTTGAGTGTGAGGCTCTACTATAAATACTAGGATACAAAAAGGAAGTTTCTATTCTAGGGAGATATTAAATAAAGTGAACAGACACTGAAGTGCATAACTATACTAGGTCTGTGCAAAAGTAGCTTGACCATTGTTTAACAACCATTGAAATGAACCCACTTCATGTTATTCTATTTTGTATATGCTCAAATTTTCTAACATAAAGAAGTTTGTACTTTTTATTAAGTATATTAGGGGCTTGGATATAAGCCCTGGTAGAGAACATCCCTAGCATGAAAGATGCCTTTGGGTTCAATCTTTAGCAAAAGGAAAGAAGAGAGGAATGGAAAAAAGAAAAGGGTGAAAGGAGACAGGAAGAGAATGAGTGACTAATTTACATGAAATACAGAACTTGGGGCTGAAAAAATGGATCAATAGTTAAGAATACTTTCTGCTCTTCCAGAAAAGCACAGTTAGGTTCCTGGCACCCATGTTAGACAGCCTGTAACTCCCACTCCAGGGGATCTGACACTGTCTTTGGTGTGATGCCCTCTTCTGGCCTCCCAAGGAACACACACACACACATGGCATCTAAACATACACACACACACACACACACACACACACACACACACACTGGGTGGATATTAAATTTTTAAAATTAAAATCTTTTAAAACTTAAAAATCAATATGGAGCTCAATGTTCCACATTCTCCACTCCGGTACGTATCAGAAAATCTTTATCCTGGGAAAGTCCAGGTTACCAGTAACATAAAAAGATAAACCAAAGGTTCTACCTCAGTTGGAGCATCTGTCTTAAAATAATTCATTTTGTCACACTCATGTTTTAAGCTATATTCTGAATTTTAAAGTGCTCACAGCATAATAGCATAAACCAAGTGAAAAATAATTGTTGTTTCTTAAATAACATGTAGATATAAAAAAATTATATTTGAAAATTATGAGCTGAAAATTTATACTTGCTTGAGAAACTTCAATGACTAAGAAATAAAAATGAATAAAGAAAAAAAGCTTACCTGCTAATAATGTTGAGGTCTCACCAATAGCAACTGGAGATGACAACTCAGGTCTAGAGGGAAAAAATGCAGCTATTAAAATATCCAGAAACCTGGGCAAATAAATATTATAAACTTTGGAGCCAAAAGTTCCCAAAGGGACTCCTTAGACCACCAAGTAAAGGTTTCTGGACCAACATGCCAAGTTGTAAAGTCAAAAAAACTCACAACTTCATAATTTACTTATTTGTATTTATTGATGGCTCATTGACATATCCACCCTATATGAAGAACTTTCCTATTTATGGCTCATCGCACACTTTCTTCCTCTTTGGTTCAAATCATTATGGGAAACTACTTTATCTGTCTACTTTACCTCTGTCACCCCCTTAATTGTCTAGAATGTATTGTCAGTACAGAAGCATTGAACAATCCAATAATTCAATTGGCAGAGTGATTGCCTAGTGTGTATGGAGCCCTGGGCTCACTCTCCAGCATGACATTAGCTAGGCATCGTGGTTCCTGTCTGCAACCGCAGCACTCAATGTAAGATTCTGTGATTGAAGCTAGACTAGAAGGGGAAGCAGAAGCATGTACTCTACACCTCCAGGGTCTGCCAGGTAGATTATCTGTGAGTTCGAGGCCAGCCTGGTCTACAGAGTGAGTTCCAGAACAGCCAAGGCTACACAGAGAAACCCTGTCTCAAAAAAAAATTAAATAAATAAATTAAATAAATAAATAAATAAAGTACTACTTTAAAATTAAATATAAAGAGGCTGGAGAGATGGCTCAGTGGTTAAGCACTGACTGCTCTTCCAGGGTCCTGAGTTCAATTCCCAGCACCCACGTAACAGCTCATAACTGTCTATAACTGATGTCGATGAGACCTGATATCTTCTTCTGATGTGCAGATATACATACAGACCTTTACCCATATACATAGATAAACCTTTTTAAAATTTTTAAATGGGAGAGGGAGGGAGGAAGAGAGAGAAAGAGAGAGAGAGAGAGAGAGAGAGAGAGAGAGAGAGATTGAGTAAGGCACTCTGAGTCCAGTACATTGTGGGTGTGAAGGAGATAGTTTCTCCAGCTCTCTCATTAGGACCAAAGTTTCACAAATAGAGAACATTGCTAAGGAGTTACTCACACACACACACACACACACACAAAGTAGAAACATATTGTAATACAGTGTGTTATCAGAAGAATGTGCTATAGTGAATAGGAAGAGATCAAGAGTGTACTATTCTTGTTTCAAGATCATAATCATAAAGTCAAGAAAGTAATCCAAACAGCCAGCTACTCAAATCTGTGTCTGTGGCATCGTGAGATATATGAATGACCCAGCCCATACAGTTCTACTGTCTTCCTAGCCTCTATCAGAGCCTCGTGCTCTATTCAAAAGCTCCTGTGTCTTCCAACTATGTCTTCACTTGGTCATGGAAGTTGGATGTCTGGATACTGGCTTGTTTAGTTAGTTTTTGAATCTACTGGTGATGTCTTATGCAGTCTCCTACATCTTATGTATACTACTGATATTCTGAGGATGGGTAAAATTCAAACTTTAGCCAGTATTCCCCATGTTTTGTAATCTGCTTTATGGTTCTACTGATTAGAAGCCAGAAATCATCTTAGCCCTGTGCCTAATAGGTGGCTAAGATGCTTACTGACAGTTTAATCAAGCCTGTACTACTCTTGTGTCTGGAGCATAATCATAAAGTTAAAAAAGCAATCCAAACAGTCACCCATGTTTTAACAAACTGACCCCCTCTAAGATAAATCTTCTCAGCATATCGCTAGCCTTTGACCTCAATAACAGTAGCTCATTCTCAATAAGGCAGGCATCCATTGAATTATTCAGGAGAGGAATGAGTCAGCCTTCTGGTAAGGTCAGACAGTGAATAAGCACAGTAGACAGAGATGGCCTCAAGGAGACCAGCCTTTTGGACTTACCCACAGGCCTGATCCTTGCAGGAGCTGAAAGGAAATAGAAAAGGGACACCAGGATAAGTGCTGGAAGTCTGCACAGCACGTCTATGCTACTAAATTGAATTTGAAGGAAAGACATACCTGCTCTCAGCTTCCTTTGTGTAAGTCAGTTTCTAGAGAGAGCAGAGACACAATGCCTCAGTTAATAAGAGTGATTACACAGCAAATACACTTACTCCACAGGAGTCACTGACACCCTAACATATTAGAAGCTATGCCACTATTTTCTAAGGATGAGCAATTAATGAAAGCAAATATTAGCAATGCCAAGTTTGCTCTACAACTGTTCAAGCACAGGAGCATTCTGGGTCTGCTAATGTACACTGATATTGCTGTGTGCCCTTATTTTAAAAGACAAAGAAATATACAAACATTAAGGTGGACTCAGAAGGTCTTATTTCAAGTCCCCATTTCTCCTCCCTAGTTATAAACACAAAGCCTACGTCCTTTCTGGTGCCAGGGATCAGTTTTCTTGTCTGCTGAATGGAAAGGAAAATTATCTAAATCTGAGATATCATTAAATAATTTATTGTTAAATAATTTGCTCCTCTTTTAATTTTACAGTATCTCCCAAGATAATCTGACACCTTGACACTTTCAGTTACTAACTCAAAGCTGGTGAACATTTCTATAATTAAAATCCCAGTCCACCCTCCTTCACTTCATACCAAAATATTGAACAATTCACATTTCCCACGAGCAGTTTAAATGAATACTTCAAAGGTAAGTTCACTCTTCTCTACGCCCCACAAAAGTGCCATTGTATCCCCTCCCTCTCTCACTCATCCTTGTTCTCATTCTCACAATAAATAAATGATAAATAAATGTGAAATTTTAATCCTAAGCTTTTAAGTCAGCTCCTTTGTCTTATCCCCCCATAACCCTGAAATACTTCCCGTCATCCACAGAGCTAAATCCAAGCCTCTTAACACTCTCCCCTTCTCCTGTCCCTCTAGTACACCGGCCTAAACCATTCCCTCCAAACACAGCTCGTGTTGCTCTCTCCCTCTGCCCCAGGCATCCTCTCCTTCTCACCCAAATCACATTTCCCACTTTAGACTCATTTTGTCCTAAATGATCATTGAAGTTTATTTCTTAGACTTTCAAGTTAAAACTAAAGTCCTGATTGTAAGAAACACTTGTAATATAACATCACAAGACTGTTAATAACTCCCGTATATATGTCTTGCTTTAATCGTTGATACAGTATTGTGGACACAATTTGAAATACATGATCTTGGCTTCAGTGAAATTTTTGAAATCAATAATGACTGGAAATGGAAGCCCCAAGCACAGGAGGAAAACATGCTTCAAGAGTTTTGTTTTTGCAGGGCTGCTGAACAAATAGAGAGCCTTCAACATGTTACTAAGTTCTGTATTGCCGAGCAATATCCATAGCCAAGAATAAATTTTGGAAAAAGAGAACTGGTTATGGATTTTAAGATCCATCAGTTGGTTTTAGGATAGGCAATTTATTGTCTTTATTTCCAAAATAGAGAACACCTTGTGAGGTTGCTATTTATTAGATACAAGGTATGATGAACACAGATTATATAGTGCTTATTATCATAGGTGCTAAAATGGAGCAGGGAAAAGCATGACAGAGAAAGGCTGAGGCAGTGTCTTGACTTGAACTCAAGTGACTTCAACTGTGGCATGCCATGATAATGAGGCGAGTTCCTATTAAACACATAAAAAGTCTGCATATCAATGAGGACTAATCTTGGCTGTCAACTTTGCTAGGTCTGGAATGAACTAAAACTGAAGCAGCTGGGCACACCCGTCTGTGATTTTTCTTGATTAGAAAACTTCAGGTGGGAAGATCAACCTTAAATCCAGATCATTTGAGGTCAGAAAATCCACCCTAAATCTAGGCCACACCCACCGGTTGCAGCCCATAAAAGAACATAAAAGAAGGAAGTGCTTGCTTTTTGCCTGTTTGCCCTCACTCTTGCTGTCAAATTCATCTATCCTGCTGCTGAAGCATTCTTTCACTGCACTTAGAAACTACTTCTCTGAGACTCCAACATAGAGACCAGCTGGGACATCCAGCCTTGTAGTCTGAACAACTATGACATTTCTTAGACTTTCTGATGAGAGACAACCACTGTGGGACTAGCCAGACCACAGTCTCTAAGCCACTCTAATAAATCCTCTTTAATATATAAATCCATTCTAGCAGTGCTGTTCCTCTAGAGAACCCTGGCTAATACAGGACACATGTTTTAAAAGCCACATACAGCAGTATGCATCTCTAACCCCAACATTCCTAAGGCAGAATGGGAGACAGAAACAGGAGAATCGGCCAAAAGTCCACATGTTTTGTGCAAAAGCAAAAATTAAAAGAGACCTTGCCTCAAAGATAAGGTGAAAGGAGAAAATTGACTCCCGAGAAGTTGTACTCTGCCAGCCACGTACTCTGGCACACACGCACACACGTACACGTACATGTACACGCACACACGTACACGTACACACACATACATATATAGATAAATAAAAACAAGTCTTAAAATCACATTTACACTTCACTAAATGTGCTGAATGAACTATATTCTCTAACTTAATTAGAATGTCTGGGATCCATTCTGAATGAATATATAAATGAATTTTGTTTCCGGCTGAGCTGTCCCACACTTGGGGGCCAGAAATGTTGAGAAATACACTGCCCCATGTTGGGCACCAAAATGTCTCGGACCATTCTGTCATTGTTGGAACCCACACTGCCAAAAGCCTTGGGGGCTAAGTTGTTAGAGCCTGAACTGCCTCAAGCTGCTCTGGTCTGCAGGTCAGGGTTCAGCAAGAGAGAGAGTGAGGATGAACATGAGGAATAGAGACCAGACAGAGTGTGATTCAATCTCATTTATTCTTCAGTCTCTCTTCTTCTCTCCAAGTCCCAAGTCTTGAGTTCCTAGTCCCTAGTTCCTAGTCCCCAGTGCCTCCAAGTTCCAAGTTCTTTCTCCAAGAGCTAAGTGCCTAATGTCTAATAATTCTTCTTCCTAGTTCTCTAGTCCAAGTGTCTTCTTCCTTAATGCCTAATTCCTACTCCAAGTTGTACTCTACTCTTCTGTCTGCCTCTCGCCTTTTATATGTCTCACTTCTAAGCCACGCCTCTAAGTCACGCCTCTAAGTCACGCCTTTAGGCCTTGTCTCTAAATCTGATCTCTAAGTCACGCCCTTCAGTCACACACCTTTAAGTCTCACACACCCAAGGGAAGATCCTGTGTGTCTAAAACAAGATGTTATCAGAGTGTGCTCAGCTGTTGTAGGCTGATGTAATCAAGTCTCTTTTCAGGGTATATGGCTAAAGATGGCTGCAAGGATGATAGCTGCCTTCTGTCGGCTCCCGACAGAATTTGGCGAGAATGTTCAACTCACAGAGATCCTTATCTTTAAATTTTTGCATGTACATTTACATGTATAAACAAGGCTGACACTGTTTTGGATTAGCAGTGTTCATTATCAAAGGCCAGAGCTGGGGATAGAAAACTAAGCTATTCCCCAGGGCAGTTCACTCAGAATCCTAATATCAACTCACCTTCTCCTCCTTTAGCCTTTAGCCATGCACATCACACCTACAACAAGGCAACAGTTCCTTCTCTCCCTGTCACACTTACCTTCATGATTAAGTTTCTATGTTCCACAGACTGACTAAACTGGGCGCCCATTTCAAATACACTTGTGACTCCATCTTCACATAAGTTCATCCAGTAATGATACTCATCATGCCCAGGAATTCGATCCCAAAATGTCCTGAAGGCTTCCCAGATGGCTTCCTGGCACACTGGAAAGTAAACAGAATGTGTTTAGGAAAAGAGAAGATGCTTTTTACCTAACATGTTCCCATGAGGCTCACAGAGCAGCTCACTCCCACTCTTCTGAGACACTTTGACCACACTGTCCTTTCTGCAGGGTCATGAGAATCATAGTCGGCTAGAAAACACCCTGTTCAAACTTTTCCAATCTGAAAAAGACATTGCACTCCCCAATGCTTCTTTTATATATGGGATTAACTCACCTCTTGATGAATTTATTCCCTACTAATTTAAAAAAAAATCCATATTCTTATCTCATGAAAATGTAACTTACATTGAATATATTGTCTTAATCTGTTTTATTAACAGACACTGACATTTTAAGTTTCTTTGGTTTTTTTTTACTGAAATTATAGCTTCAAAAGACAACTTTTCAAAAGATAATGACATTTTTGGACCCAGCAGTAAAATAACTCCTAATGACTTAATGCTATATGCATAATTCGGCTCTCATCAGAAGAGCTTCTTCTTGCAATAGATAGTAATTAATACAGAGACCCACAACGTGCAGAGAATGAGAGACATCAGAATGCTCAGCCCAACATCAGAACACCTAAATGGAATGCCTACATCACATTCCTCCTCTCAAGGCATAAGGATCTGTGCAGAAGAGGGAACAGAAAGAACGTAAGCGCCAAGAGAGGTGGATGACTTCAAGGAAACTGTTTTCCAGACACAACAGGACGGATGCACATATAAAAAATCAGACTGATTTCTGAGTTCGAGGCCAGCCTGGTCTACAGAGTGAGTTCCAGGACAGCCAAGGCTAACAGAGAAACCCTGTCTTGAAAAAAAAGAAAGAAAGAAAAAAAGAAAAAAGATAAAAAGATAGACTGTAACAGCATGCATAAGACCTGCACAAGTACGAGCCAGACAGAACCCCAGTGTGTGTGGGGGGGGGCGTTACGGGGGGGGGGGGGGATTGGCACAAACTCTCCTGTCTAGCTGCAAAGCGGTTGGCATTCAGTGGCTGCTGAAGGAAGGGACTTAGTTTTCTTCAATAGAGTGACATCTGGTGTCTAGACCACATTCCAGAACAGACCTCATGGCCAGGTGTAGTGAGCTTGAGGTTTTTTGTTTTCGTTTTTTTTATTATTATTAAGACAGAGAGATTTTGAATTGGGTAAGTAGGAAAACGGGAGAGGATCTGGGAGTAGGTGTGGAGGGGGAAGAATATGGTCATCGTATATTTTACGAAGCTTTCAAAGAATAAATAAAAGCTTTTTTAAAAAATTAAAAAGAACTGGGTAGTGGTGGCGCACACCTTTAATTGTAGCAAGCACTTGGGAGGCAGAGGCAGGCGGATCTCTAAGTTTGCAGTCAGCCTGGTCTACAGAGAGTTTCCAGATGGCCAGAGAAACCCTGTCTCAACAAAAAGAAAGAAAATATATAAAATGAGAGAACGATATTTTTAAGAGCCTAGAGTGAAATGCAGAAATGCAAATGAATAGGATCTACCCTTTGGCAAACTTATCAAACATCAAATTTAAAAAAGGACATTCGGCACTCCTCGAGGCTTCTAAGTTGAGGGCACTTTGTAAACCAGGGAGAGGATGCTCTCAATTCGGTTGATGCTCTCTGTCAACCACAGCTCATGCCTGAGAACAGGAGATAATGTCATTCATTTTTATACAGAAACAAAAACAAATTCAATTCAGCTGCACTCCGTGGCAACTACAATTACATAAGAACTTGCACAAAAGTATTTGAAATGGTTTTATTTATACTTGCCAAAGCCTGGAGGTAATAAAGATGACCTTCAATAAATAAATGCAAAATGAACTCTGATAAATTCACACATTGGGATATTATTCAATTATTATCTCAAAATGAGCTTTCAAAGCATTAAAACTGTGCACTTCCAACTTAGAAGCATATTGCCAAGTCAACCAAACCAATCTGTATGATTCTGGTACAAATCTAGAAAAGAAAAAGTATGGGGACTCCAAAATAATGTTTGTCAGGGGTTGGGAAGGAGGATGAATAGGTTGTTCTAAATAATGCTGTAGTTGTTGGTAAGCGTCATCATACACTCACCAAAGCCCACTGCACAATGAATACATACCACAGGGAACTCCAATGCAAACCATGAGTCTGTTAATAATACACCCATGTTGGCATATCAATTGTTGCTATGCTTAATGGCTTAGGTCAGTAATCTCAGTACCTGGGATAGGATGGCAGGAGGATTGTCACAAGTTCAAGGCCATCCTAAGGTACATGGTGAATTCAGGTCAGCCTGTGATTTAAAAAAAAAAAAAATAGCATAATCTTCTGGTGGCTGGAGGAATGGGTCAATGGTTAAGACTATTTATTGGACAAAGACCCAGTTTTGGTTTTAGCACTTATACAGTGGCTCACAACTGTTTGCAATTCCAGTGCCAGGATTCTGATGTCTTCCTTTGACCTCCATAGGCATCAGTCACACGGGTGGTACACATAATTGCATGGAAGCAAAACACTCAAACCCTTAGAGTTTCTGTGTGTGTGTGTGTGTGTGTGTGTGTGTGTGTGTGTGTGTGTGTGTGTATCTGTCTGTCTCTCTCTCTCTCTCTCTCTCTCTCTCTCTCTCTCTCTCTCTCTCTCTGTGTGTGTGTGTGTGTGTGTGTGTGTGTGTGTGTGTGTGTGTGTTTGCCAAAAGGAACAAATAAATTTCCTGGAGACACAGAGCCAGCAACTGTACAGATCAAATATTGTTTGGGGCCTATTGACATTTTAAAAAACATCATCTGTTGTTTAACTGAAGTTCAAGTCTTAACTGGCTCCCTACATTTTTACTTACTAAATCTGGCAGCCCTATATATGCTTCATGACAGAGTTATAGATGGCCTCATTCTATACTGCATTACTCCTGAATATAAGCTTTAAACACATAGAACTGCATTCAGCTTTTGGGTTCCCAGACCCTCTGGGATCCACCAGAAAATGTCACCCTGTTTTACATAGGCAGGGATGGCTTGTCTACATACTTCTTACATATGTAACAATCCTCTTAGAATCACCTTCACTGTATCCTGGTGGTTCTGGTAAGTTGTGGTAAGTTCATTTAATTTACAGAGATCTCCCTGACTCTGCCTCCCAACTGGGATTAAAGACGTGTACTACTGAGCCTAGCTGAGTTATTTGATCTCTTGTTTAATGTTTTTGTATATTTGAGATCTTCATCCTTTGTTATATATGTAACTAGCAAAGATTTTCTCCCCTTCTGTAGAGTCTTTACTTGATTAAAAATTTCGTTGGCATTCTGCAGTCTCTTATTCTGTTTCTTGTCAGTTGTTGGTCTCTGTGTTAATAAAATAATTACGTGTAAATAGAAGCTTGCCAGAAGAGGGATGGGAGATGCACTAATCTATGAATATAGAGATAAGTCATTAGGAAATGGTTTAGCACTATACCTACTGACTAGCATAACAGTAGTAGGTCCTCGGAGCTTATTACCTGTGTGGTCATAGGTTCTTGGCTTGATGATGGTGTCAGGTATGGGTGTCATCTTGTGGAGTGGGATTTAAATACCATTAGAAAGTGGTTGGTTGTTCCTATGATTTTCATGCCACTATTGCACCAGTGGTCCTGTCTCAACAGACCAATATTTGCAGTTTGTAGGGTTTACACCTATGTAAGATTTATCAAAACCCTCCAGTAACCACTATCGAGGAATTAGAGTCAAATTCAAGATTCATCAGAACCAGAGGACTCCAGGTGATGTTGACTCAGAGTGCCTTTACTAGCATTCTGTGCAGCTTTTATTCCAGATAGCTCAAAGTTCAAAACAGGAACAGAGAACCAGTGAAAACATACAGACTGGTTCTCATCACTATCACCGGATGTGCTCAGATACACAAGGTATCATGTCTGAATGGGGGCTGTTTGCATGGTGCCCCCGGACATGCCAAACTGCATTGATGAGAAGAGGACAGGAAACATGTCTTTAACATTTCCTTGGGCAGGCAGAAGCTTTTCTCCAAGGGATTTAAACTAAGTTCTATGGGTACAGCGTTCACACAGTAGGATAACATAGGAAAGCCTGTCATATGGAGGCTGCTAAGAATGAAGATTTCTGTTTCTTCTGATTGTGCGCATAGCACCATCTGGCTATGAAATCTGGCCAGTAAGGGATGAAGCTTCCAGGTCAGTAACAAGTATTACTATCAAGTACTAGAGAGTAGCCAAGAGCAAAGGCAATGTCTGTAATGATTGCTTAGCTTGAAGGAAGCGTAGGTATTGAAATCCCCCAAGGCTTAGGGATCATTGTGGAAGAGAGAACAGAGAGCCAGAGGTGGAAAATGACTACAAGGAGACATTGTACTTTAGTCAGGGCAGGGAATCTGCACATAGGAACTCACAGTGGTTATAACAATATTCATAAAATCTGTGCAGGCTCAAACCAGATCAAATCCCAACATAAATGTCTGTGCACCTGTTGTGTTCCTGGTGCCCATGGAGACCAGAAAAGGGCATTAGATCTCCTGGAAATGGATTTACAGATGGTTGTGAGCCACTACATGAGTGCCAGAAATCAAAACCCAGTCCTTTGAAAGATCAGTCTGTGCTCTTAACCACCAAGCCATTTTCCCCAACCTTTCCCCAATTTTCAAAAACATATATCAATTGAAGTATTACTTTCTACCATGATCATAATAACAACCATATTATAATGGGTGTGTCAACCATTTACTTTTCTGAGTTTCCCTTTCTCATTTTTTATTTCTTTTATTTTTTAAATTACAATATAATTACATCATTTCCCCTTCTTCCCTTTCCTCCCTCGAAGCCCTACCAGATACTCTTCCTTGCTTTCTTGCAAGATCATGGTCTCTTTTATTCATTAAGCACATATACACACAATACACACACACACACACACACACACACACAAATACATAAGTACAGTCTGTTTAGTATTACAATGTTACTTGTATGTATATTTAAGGCTCCTTTTCAATAACCCACTCGCAGCACCTGTTGTTTTTTAATTATTTCAAAAATGTTTCCTTTTCCTTTTGTTGGCTTCTTTTTGAGCAGCATCTCTTGAATTTATAAAGAAAAAAATGACTGAGCCAGTGCCCTGGGCAGTTCTAGGGCACCAGCTCTGCACCCAATCCCCCCAAACCCAGAGGAGGCTAGACTCCCAGGAGTTCTAACATGCCCAGGGTCATAGGTATTTAATACAGGTAAGAGGGCATGTTTGTGTTTTTTATGCAAGATGCTGAAGGAGCATGGTGGCTGCCAGAGCAACAGGTGAGACATGCTGATGCTGGGACAAAGAATGATGCTGACCTGTAAGCTTGCTGAGTGCCCTGACAATGGTGACTGGGAAGCTGTAATTTTTTAATATGGACATACATATTAAAACATATTGGACATATGTTACCAACCCACCTTTGCTTACCTATACCTCAGATAGGACAAGCTGCCTTGCCTTGAGTTTTTAGACCTTGTGGAACAGAGAATCAAAAAGAGAAGTTATAAGGACTCTTGTATTTTTTTTTAAATGTAGCCAGTTATTTGGACTCAATCATGGACTGGTCTAGAAATCAATCCAATATTGGTAATAACATTCTTCATTTGGAAGGCTGGTTCTGGACATTTTCAGAGACATATTTGGAGGTTAGCTGCAGTTCTCTATGATGTTATGTTATCAAGACATAAAGTTGGGACAGAATCTAGATTTCAAACAAGTGTTAGTACATGTGTTAAGGCTCTTTGAATTGTCAAGTTAAAAATACTTTTGTTTCTTCTACAGTATTTAATGCAAGTTGCATTGGTTGTACACTTTCTAATTGTGTTAGTGTGTTGAAACCCCGGCATGTCAGTTATGAAGGTCTATCAACCAGCGTTTGTTTTCTTGCCCTGAGTATCACAGAACCTCGGTATTCTGAAAATGCTTGAAAGTGTTGGAAGAGGTGAGTAATGCTTTAAGCAGAAGCAAGAGGGTAGTGGGCTTGATTATTGCTGGTATAACAGCTTTAATTACATTAATTGCTAGCACCACTGCTTCTGCAATTGCTTTGACACAAGGAGTTAAGACAGCTACTTTTGTTAATCATTTAGCAAAAAAAATACTAATGTGTCGAATATACAAGAGGATTTAGATAGACATTTGGAACAATGAATTAATGCTCTTTATTCTATTCAAATTATTGGAAGGAGGTTCAGAGCTCAAGAGTTAGGAGCCATCTTGAATGTCATGCCAAATACCATTGGATTCATGTTAGTTCTAAAATTTACAGTGTAGTTATTATAATTAGGAAAAAGTTTAAAGACACTTGCATTGTATTTGGTATAATCTTAACACCTCAATGGATGTTTTAACTTTGCACAATGAGCTTATGAATTTCAAGAATGCTGCTCCGCTGAGCTTTGATGCAGCAGATACTGCTGATAAAATTACCCATGGCCTGAGGTCAGTATTTCTATTTTATCACGCTTCAAGAATGGCATATATAGCTTGATCATGCTAGCCCTTTTTGTCCTGAGAATACTTTTATTCCTGTCCATTGTGTTAAAGCTTGTCTTTAACAACATCAACATATTGGCAGCCAAAGTACATGACTTGAACCTGAAAATGGACCCCAGACAGTTATTAATTTAACAGGCTGGCAAGCCAAGGACAGGTGAGATTCTTCACAGAGCCTTACCAACCTAAGACAGAAGTGCATTGCTTTTGATAATGCATATTCCATGATGGGTAAGAAAGGCATTCTTGGCAGAATGACCTAAGACAGGCTCAGTCTTGTTTATGAAATTAAAAAGGAGGAGAGCTGCTTGGCAAGAATATGACATGGGCCATGGACAAGGAAATGGGCTGCTTGGCAGGAATATGACATTGGCCAAAGACAAGGAAGTAGACTTCAGGCAGGAAGGTGACATTAGGCTAGAACAAAGAAGTAATTTCGGGCAAAAATCTAAATCTTAGGCTAGAACAAATAAGTAATTTCAGGCAAGAATCTAAATCTTAGGCTAGAACAAGGAAGTAGGCTTCAAACATGAAAATGACTTTGGGCTAGGACAGGGAAGTAGGCTCAGATATTTTGGTCATCCTGATAAGCCCTTAGAAACAGTGATCATGGGAGTAATCCACCAGACTTTGTTTATTGCCTTGCTTGTTCTTTGACTATTTGTGTTTATTGTCTTGCTTGTTCCTTGACTATTTGCATCTATTGTATTGCTAGTTCCTCAACCTAGAACTGACCTTAATACTTGCATGTAATTAAAATAGTACAAAAAGAAAAAGGAGGAAGAGGAGGTATACAATAAGAGGTTTCTGGGGAGAGGGAAATAGGAAAGGGGATGACATCTGAAATGTAAATAAATAAAATATTGAATAAAAATGCAAAAAGAAAAAAAAAACAAAGCAACACAAAGTAGAAGCATATTCCTTCATGGTTGGCCCTTTCCTTTTGCCTGTGGAATGGACAACTGAGGCAACTGAACATTCTGAGCTATTTAAAGTTAAAATCCAAGCAGTGTACATCATCTCGCTAGATTTCCCACTATCACTGTCCACCACTGGTAAGTCCTTCATGTCCTCAATCACTTTGTAATTTCACTTCCAACCTAAAGTCCTACATAAACATTCGAGATCTGTTATCTCCCTTTCAAAAGTAAAAGAAGAACCTATTCCTATGTACTATTTGATAGCCCTCAAATACAATCAAGACTGTAACATCCTTAAAAGAGCTACTAATACAGCATGCCATGTTACAGAAATGTAAAACATTACATACATAAAGTACAGTTTTGTCTGATATTGAGTTCCTCTTCTAAAATCTTTAGTGTAGAAGACAATGGCAAAGAACAGAACATTCAGATAGGACAGTTCCCATTAGTTCATCATCAATCTCTACACCGAGATTACTAATATCACATGCAAAACATAGCACTTTTATTGGCTGTTGAACATACAAAAGGTAACATGTCAAAAACCTACAAATGTCTAAAGTACATATACAATATTCAATTAGGCAATGTAAGAGATATAGTGCACAATTACATAGCAGAAGCTATGAACCCAAGGATAAAATTGCTCAATCAAATATGAGACAAAAGTCACATGAGGTCACTGAGAGAAGGGTCATAACTTTTAACGTTAAAAATTTTGTGTACTAGTAAGACAGCCATCTGCATGAATCTGTGGAATGTCCAAAGTACACAATAAAGAAAGTCATTATGTTTTCATCTATAAAATAAGCAGGAAAACATGTGAGTCTCTGTTTGTAAATATGTGTTGTGGGTATAGGTAAGCAAATTACCATAATGAAAAATAAAAATTACACTTAACCAGTCACAAAATGGTGTTTTCAAGTACTTCAAAAACATCAAAATATTTTCTCTTACAATAATGTATACTTTTATCTCAATTTATATTAATATGACTAAGCCCTTTTCTTACTCTTATTTGGTTCATTTCTATCTAGATTTTCACATGTTTAATATAAAAGTGCCCACAGATGTGATGGTTTGAGTGTCATAACCTCAAAGCTTTGGATGCCTGCTTACCTCGGGCTTTAAAATATTTCACATGGCTTGCCACAGCCTCTGCAACAGTTTCACTGGGGCAAATTTTTACTCCATTTGGGAACAGGATAGACCTCCGCCTTCTAAGCAGCCACCTCCTCCCAGTCTCTGTGGCATCCATAATCTGCCTCTTCCTGGTAGGCAACAAAAGGTCTGTTGACTTCTCAGGTGAGAGGACAGAGACTGCATTGGGTTCTTGAATCTCTTCTGCAGAAAAGATGCTCAGTTAGAACAGAAAACAGACTGGGAGCATAACCAGAGCATCCGGGGAAACTGAGACGCCATACAAGTGACAGCAAATAGAGAAAAGCTCTTATTTGCACCACATTGAAAACATAAAGACAATGCTCAAAACTCATGCGTGCATGCATATCGAAGGGAGAAGTATTCAAGCTTCTTCCCATTTAGCTAGTCATTCAAGTTTGTTTTTAAAATCAAACAGACACCAAATTTCAACACCAGGATGTAAGGGTTGAACCAGAAATTATTAATGAGGAAGGGAAACCCAAATCACAGAAGATATTCTAAGGCTGCTCAATAAAGCAATCATGAAGTTAATAGTCATATTCTCTAACAGCAACCACATCAAATATTGCTATTAAAGGTCCCTGGAAATCTTAGAACAAGCATCAGTTTTCAATTACCTGCGACTGATACAAGGTTTCCTCCTGTCATGAAAAGCATCAAAATGCCCAGAGAAATCCTCCCCAAAGGGAGAAACATAATCATTTAGGCCAAAACCAAAGAGACGAGATGATGACAAAATCCTTAAGGGAGCATCCGGAGTCTTTAAATTCTCGCTAGCAAACTTTTCCCCCCAAAAGTCCTTGCAGATAAAAGTTTACGTCTGGGAGTGGGCAGCCACTCTAAAACCATTGTCACTTAGCGTAAATACAAAGTCATCCTTTCAGAGCAGCTCTGGCTTCTTTTCTGACTTAATAGGGACACTCTGGAAGCAGGGAGGTAAGCTAATTAGAGCAGATGGGTAGAGAGAATTCTATTCTAATCTAGCTGGCTAAGCTCCTTACAAACCCTGGCCCCTCTTTAACAAGCAGTTCATTTACAAGCAGTGTGCTTCATAGGTGGTTTTTGTTCGGTTTTTTTTTTTCCTCCAGACCTCTGACTCAGTGGGTCAAACTTGTTCTCTGCCTTTTCCTAGGACTAAGATGCAGAAGCCTAAAGTGCTCCAGTTCCCCGGGTAAAAGAAAACCCTTCCTTTTTAACTGCTTAATCTTCCTTCTGAGCCCAGTGGAGGAATAATAAAGTAAGCCCCATGGTGGCGCTGTTGTGAGAATTAACAACAGATCAACTCATTTCGTCCACACAGCAAGGCTTCAGATAGTACCTGACAATTATTAAGCATATAGTATAAATCACGTTTTATAAAAAAAAAACAACTGTGCTGCCAAGTTTTCTATATCATTTGGAGATTATGCCAATCTGAGGTGGTAGTGACATTCCAGTGAAAGGATTCACCAAGACAGAAAAATGGCTACTTTGTTTTAGAAGCACCGTGGAAAAGCCACTGAAGATAGCAAAGGGAAAGTGTCTACCAAGAAACACTCCAGGGGCTGCTTCGATGGCGTTCTGTGAACAGTGGGATAACGTTTAACATCGTGGTGCCCTAGATTGTCGTCAAGTCCATGACAGTTAATTCCTTCTGACTGAACAGTTCTTCTTAGTGGCCTTGCTCTGAGCCCATCCTGCCCTAAAGTAATAGCAGCATATTCTTGGGATAAAATGGTTCAGTATAGCCTAGAGTGGCATTCACAGGGTATCTGTCTATATGAATGTGAGAAACTCTTTATCTGAAAGTGGTGTCCAGCATCAAATGCAATCATATAAAATTCTATACTGGTAAAGGTTTTCATCCACCTAACCAAGTAGAAAACAGCAAAGTTAGTCCCCAAAAGAAAAACAACAACAACAAAACCCAACGGAAACCAGAAAATACTATCAAATAATTTATAATTTTGTTTTCTATATTATGGTGAATTTTTTTTTTAATTTCTTAAGATCTACAGCATATATTACTTAGAGTTCTTAACTAATTTTGTCGTTGTCAGTGTTTTTATGGTGTAGGAAGAGCTTATCAGTTATATTTATGACAGCCTCAAATAAACATCTGCAGCCCTTCTGAAAGCTGTCCGTGCACAGTCGTATCTGTAAAATATTAGAATGTTATAAGAAACGTGAAAGCTTTATCATGAGTCAGAGTGAAAAATGGAAAAAAATTAGTCTTATATACTTGTGGACGAATGCAAACACAGAGAAACTTTTAATTAGCAGATACTGGTGGGATCTATTCTCTTTATTGGCCTACACCAAAGAATGAAAAGCTTATGAGAATCAAGGCAGTCTGGAAACATCGCTGTACTTACGCTGAGAAAACCTTTTAAGATGCAAATATTTCCTGTATGTTATGGCCTTGTAGCCCATAGATCAAATTGACTATTTTTTGAACATAAGTGTTATAAAGAGCATTTTAGAAAAAAAGAATAGCAATGTGCAGTGTTGTCTGGAAATGAATAGCATGGACATGGGGGCCATGCATCGGGGCATGTCCCCAAAGGAGACGACTCTCCCACAGCAGCCTCCACTGCATGGATGGGGAAGAGCCCTTGAGATCACACCTTTGGTGAAGAGGATTAGCAGTGGAGGCTGCTGTGGGAGAGTCGTCTTCTTTGCGGACATGCCCCGATGGATGGCCCCCATATTCATGCTCAAATGGGCAGCACTAGTTATACTAGGGATAAGTAGTTATACTAGTTACTAATAAACAACAACATAAAAAGAGGTCACAAAGTTGATTGAAAGGGTAGGGATACTGGGGTGTTAGAGGGAGGTAACTGTGGATAGATATGGTCAAATTGTATAAATTTTTTAAAATAATAAACTACAAATATTATTTCAAAAAATACTTGCTTTTAAGAGAGGAAAGAGATCAGTGTTTTGTTTGTTTTGTTTTTGTTTTTGTATGTGTCTAACAAAATGCTAACAGCTTTAGGTAAGGTATCACGTTCCCAACTGTTTGCAACTACACATGCTACAGTTATAAATTACATCTAATATCAACTTAAAATATAGATATTTGGGGAGAACAGACAAGTTGCGAGTAGCTGAAGCCGCTTCCAAAATGATGCCCACACCAGTTATCCTGTTTAAAGAGGGTACTGATAGCTCCCAAGACATCCCTCATGAGTGACATCAGTGCCTGCCACTGATTGCTGAGGCTACAAGAACCACCCTGGGTCCCCATGGCATGGACAAACTTCTTGTAGATGGCCGAGGCAAAACAACAATTTCTAATGATGGGGCCAAAATTCTGAAAGTCCTCGATGTTGCAGCAAAGACTTTAGTAGACATTGCCATATCCCAAGATGTTGAGGTTAGTGATGGCACCACCTCAGTGACCCTGCTGACTGCAAAGTTTCTGAAGCAGGTGAAGCCCCTACGTGGAGGAAGGTTTACACCCCCAGATCATCATGTGAGCTTTTCGCACAGCCATCCAGTTGGCTGTTAACACAAAGAGATAGCCGTGATTGTGAAGAAGCAAGATAAAGTAGAACAGAGGAAAGTGCTAGAGACGTGTGCAAAGACAGCCCTGAGCTCCAAGCGGATCTCCCAGCAGAAGGCCTTCTTCACCAACATGGTGGTTGATGCTGTAATGATGCTTGCCCAGTTGCTGCAGCTTTAAATGATCGGCATCAAGAAGGTGCAGGGTGGAGCCCTAGAGGAGTCTCAAGTGGTGGCTAGCGTTGCGTTCAAGACTTTTTTCTTATGCTGGGTTTGAAATGCAGCCTAAGAAGTTTAAGAACCCCAAGATTGCCCTCTTAAATGTTGAGCTCGAGCTGAAAGCAGAGAAAGATAATACTGAAATCAGAGTCCACTTGGTGGAGGATTACCAGGCAATTGTTGATGCCGAGTGGAACTTTCTCTATGGCAGGTTAGAGAAGATCCATCGGTCTGGAGCCAAAGTCATGTTGTCTAAACTCCCTATTGGGGATGTGGCCACCCAGTACTTAGCTGATAGGGACATGTCCTGTGCTGGCCGAGTGCCTGAGGAGGATCTGAAGAGGGCAATGACGGCGTGTGGAGGTTCAATCCAGACCCGTGTAAATGCTCTGAGTCTAGATGTGCTTGGCCTCTGCCAGGTGTTTGAAGAGACCCAAATAGAAGGAGAGGGGTACAATTTCTTCACTGGCTGCCCTAAGGCCAAGACATGTACCATCATCCTCCATGGTAGCGTTGAACAATTAATTTATGGAGGAGACAGAGAGGTCCCTACATGATGCCATCATGATTGTGAGGACGGCCATCAAGAATGACTCTGGGGTGGCTGGTGATGGAGCCATTGAGATGGAGCTTTCCAAATACCTGGGGAATTACTCAAGGACCATTCCAGAAAAACAACAGCTGTTGATTGGGGCATATGCCAAGGTCCTGGAGATTATTCCACGACAGCTATGTGACAATGCTGGCTTTGATGCCACAAACATCCTCAACAAGCTGCGGGCTCAACACGCACTGGGAGGGGGGGAGGGAGGGGGGATGTGGTATGGGGTGGACATCAACAATGAGGACATCGCTGACAACTTCCAGGCGTTTGTGTGGGAGCCGGCCATGGTGCGTGGGCATCAACGCTCTGACAGCAGCTTGTGAGGCTGCATGCCTTATTGTGTCGGTGGATGAGACTATCAAGAACCCCTGCTTCACTGTGGATGCTCCAGCTCCAGCAGCTGGCCGAGGCTTTGGTCAGGGCCGCTTCCACTGAGAGGCAGTCTCACACCCTCGTAAGGTGAATGGGGGGTGAGAAAATGGTTGATTAGTCAGCTGTGTTCTCACTGGAAGTTATTTAAATAAAATTTAAGGTTATTTGGTCAAGAAAAAAAATAAGAATAAGAAAGAATAACCTGTAGGGAGAGAGTAGGCAGCCCTGTCTAGTAAGTGTTTACCGAACTTTGTTTACTGCCTTGCTTGCTCTTTGACTATTTATGTTTACTGCCTTGCTTGTTCCTTGACTCTGCATCTATTTTATTGCTAGTTCCTCAACCTAGAACTGACCTTAATATTTGCATGTAATTAAAATTGTATAAAAGCAAAAAGGAGGAGGGAGGACGGGATAGGAGTTTCCTAGGGAGGGGAAATGGGGAAAAGGGATGGCATCTGAAATGTAAATAAATAAAATATCAAAAAAAAAAGAAAAGGATTTATTCCAATGGTTAAAAAAAGAAAGAAAGAGAGAGAGAGAGAAAGAAGGAAGGGAGGAAGGAAGGAAGGAAGGAAGGAAGGAAGGAAGGAAGGAAGAAAGGAAGGACTAACCTATATAGAAAGAAAATCAATTGCAGGCAAAATCCCAGCTATGACTTGGAGTTTAAAGTGGCATGACCTCCTGATAAGCCTTTAGAAACAGTGATCATGGGAGTGTTCATGTAATTGGGTTTATGCCTTGCTTTTTCTTTGACTAGTTGTGTTTATTGTATTGCTTGTTCCTTGACTATTTGCATCTATTGTATTGCTAGACCTTTAACCTAGAACTGACCTCAATACTTGCATGTAGTCAAAATGGTATAAAATCATAAAGGAGAAGGGGGGATGGGATAGGGGGTTCTAGGGAGGGGAAACGGAGAAAGGGGATGACATCTGAATTGTAAATAAATAAAATATCCAATAAAAAAATGAAGTGGCATGACCTGGTTCCATGTACACCGTGTTGAAAAAATACTGTTGTTACCATAGTAACTTTGAGTACATCTTCATCTGAGGTCTTCTTGAGACTTTGATTTCTCTAGTCCCTGAAAAAAGTACAGTTTTACAGATGAAATCATTTGGGTAAGCACAGGCCACAACAGAGGGAGGCCTCATATACAAAGAACCCTGTCTTCCTACATGTGATAGGCAAAGTTTACAAAATTCCACAGGAATACACCCAGTTAAAAGAGCAGAAGTGGAGATCAGCAGGCCGGATGCCCTACAGCCTCCCTGCCTCACAGGAGATTTACAGTAACCAGGGACACAGGAAGCCTGCTCTAACCAGAGCACTGGAGGCTGAACCTATCCTGAGACAGCACTGCCTGCCTCCAAAGAGACCGGCTCTAACCCAGGTCACAGAGCTTGACCAGCCTCCAAGGAGGCCAGCTCCAGTCAAAGACACCCAGGCCAGTTAACACCAGAGATAACCAGATGGCAAGAGGCAAGTGCAAGATCACTTGCACTTTTGAGTGACAAAACCCAATGCAATTCTGCACTATCAGAACCCAGTTCTCCCACCATACCAAGCCCCAGACACCCTAACATGCCTGAAGAGCAAGATAATGACCCAAAAATCCCATCTCATGAAGATGATAGAGGCCTTTAAGTAGGATATAAATAACTCCCTCAAAGAAATACAGGAAAACACACACAATTAAGTAGAAGCCTTTAAAGAGGAAACAAGTCCTTTTTAAAAAAAAAAAAAATACAGGAAAATACAATCAAGCAGGTGAAAGAATTGAACAAAATGATCCAAGAACTAAAAATGGAAATTGAAAGAATAAAGAAAACACAAATGGAGGCAACCCTGGAGTTGCACAACTTAGAAAGAGATCAGGAGTTACAGACACAAGCATCACCAACAGAATACAAGAAATACAAGAAGAGGGAATCTCAGGTGTAAAAGATATCATAAAAGATATTGACACACTGGTCAAAGAAAATACAAAGTGTAAAGAACTCCTAACCCAAAATACCTAGGAACCCAAAATACCTAGGAAACTCAGATCAAACCTGAAGATAATAGGAATAGAAGAGGGTTAAGAATCCCAGCTCAAGGGGCCAGAAATATCTTCAATGAAGTCATAGAAGAAAACCCCCCTAACCTAAAGAAAGAGATAGCTGGCCATAAAGGAACAAGTAACCTACGAAACACCAAATTGAACCAGAAAAGAAAGCCCTCTCATCAGATAATAACCAAAACACTAAAGGCACACACACACACACACACACACACACACACACACACACAAAGAAAGGATATTAAAAGCTGTAAGGAATAGAAACAGAAGGAACAATACCCAATTCGTTCTATGAAGCTACAATTACACTCATACCTAAGCCTCACAAAGACCCAACAAAGGAGAACTACAGACCAATCTCTCTTATGAATATCGATGCAAAAATACTCAATAAAATTCTTGCAAACCGAATCCAACAACACATCAAAGAAATCATCCATCATGATCAAGTAGGCTTTATCCCAGGAATGCAGGGATGGTTCAATATTCAAAAATCCATCAATGTTATCCACTTCATAAATAAACTCAAAGAAAAAAACCACATGATCGTCTCACTAGATGCTGAGAAAGCATTTGACAAAATACAACATCCCTTCGTGTTAAAAGTCTTGGAAAGATTAGGAATTCAAGGTCCATACCTAAACATAGTAAAAGCAATATACAGCAAGCCAGTAGCCAACATCAAACTAAATGGAGAGAAACTTGAAGCAATACCACTAAGATCAGGGACCAGACAAGGCTGCCCACTCTCACCCTACCTATTCAATATAGTACTGGAAGTCCTAGCTAGAGCGATTAGACAACAAAAGGAAGTCAAAGGGATACAAATAGGAAAGGAAGAAGTCAAAATTTCACTATTTGCGGATGATATGATAGTATACTTAAGTGACCCTAAAACTTCCACCAGAGAACTCCTAAACCTGATAAACAACTTCAGTAAAGTGGCTGGATATAAAATCAACTCAAACAAATCAGTAGCCTTCCTATACTCAAAAGACAAACAGGCTGAGAAAGAAATTATGGAAATGACACCCTTCACAATAGTTACAAATAAAATAAAATATCTTGGAGTGAATCTAACAAAGCAATGAAAGATCTGTATGACAAGAACTTCAAGTCTCTGAAGAAAGAAATCGAAGAAGATCTCAGAAGATGGAAAGATCTCCCATGCTCCTGGATTGGCAGGATTAATATAGTAAAAATGGCCATCTTGCCAAAAGCAATCTATAGATTCAATGCAATCCCCATCAAAATTCCAAATCAATTCTTCATAGAGATAGAGCAATTTGAAAATTTATTTGAAACAACAAAAAAACCAGGATAGCGAGAACTATTCTCCAAAACAAGAACTTCTGGGGGAATCACCATCCCTGACCTCAACCTATACTACAGGGCAATAGTAATAAAAACTGCATGGTATTGGTACAGAGACAGGCATGAAGATCAATGGAATAGAACTGAAGATCCAGAAATGATCCCACATACCTATGGTCACTTGATCTTTGACAAAGGAGCTAAAACCATCCAGTGGAAAACGGACAGCATTTTCAGCAAATGGTGCTGATTCAACTGGAGGTCAACATGTAGAAGGATGCAAATCAATCCATTCATATCTCCTTGTACAAAGCTCAAATCCAAGTGGATAAAAGACCTTAACTTAAAACTAGATATTCTGAAACTAATAGAAGAGAAGGTGGGAAAGACCCTCGAATACCTAGGCACAGGGGAAAAGTTCCTGAACAGAACACCAATGGCTTATGCTCTAAGATCAAGAATTGACAAATGGGACCTCATCAAATTGCAAAGTTTCTGTAAGGCAAAGGACATTGTCAATAAGACAAATCGGCAACCAACAGATTGGGAAAAGATCCTAACCAACCCTATATCCGATAGAGGGCTAATATCCAAGATATACAAAGAACTCAAGAAATTATACTCCAGACAACCATATAACGCTATTTTAAAAATGGGGTACAGAGCTAAACAAAAATTCTCAACAGAGGAAACTTGAATGGCTGAGAAGCACCTAAAGAAATGCTCCACATCCTTAGTCATCAGGGAAATGCAAATCAAAACAACCCTGAGATACCACCTCACACCAATCAGAACAGATCAAAAACTCAGGTGATAGTAGATGCTGGCGAGGATTCGGAGAAAGAGGAACACTCCTCCATTGTTGATGGGATTGCAAGCTGGTACAACCACTCTGGAAATCAGTCTGGTGGTTCCTCAGAAAACTGGACATAGCATTACCTGAGGATCCAGCTATAGCACTCCTGGGCATATACCCAGAAGATACTCCAACATATAACAAGGATGTATGCTCCACTATGTTCATAGCAGCCTTATTTATAATAGCCAGAAGCTGGAAAGAACCAAGATGTCCCTCAAGAGAGGAATGGATACAAAAAATGTGGTACATCTGCACAGTGGAGTATTACTCAGCTATTAAAAATAATGAATTCGAGAAATTTTTAGGTAAATGGATGGATCTAGAAATTATCATCTTGAGTGAGTTAACCCAATCCCAAAAGAACACACAGGGTATTTACTCACTGTTAAGCGGATGTTAGCCCAAAAGCTTAGATTAGCAAAGACTCAACCCGCAGACTACATGAAGCTCATGAAGAAGGAAGACCAAGAGGGGATACCTCAGTTCTACTTAGAACGAGTAACAAAAATGCTCAAGGGAGCAAATATGGAAACAAAACATGGGACAGAAACTGAAGGAGGGGCCATCAGGAGACCATTCCACCTGGGTATTCATCCCATGTACAGCCACCTAAGCTAAACACTGTTGTGGATGGCTGGAAGTGCATAATGTGAGGAACATGATATAGCTGTCTCTTTAGAGGTCTGCCAAAGACTAACAAACTCAGAGGACGATGCTCACAGTTAACCACTGATATAATCAGGGGTTTCCCAATGGAGAACTTAGAGAGAGGACTAAAGGAGCAGAAAGGGTTTGTGACCCCAGGAGGAAAGCAACAATACCAAACAACCAGAGCCCCCCAGGGTCTAAACCACCAGCCTGGGAGCACATAGGGAGGGACCCAAGACTCCAGAGGTATATGTAGGGGAGGATGGCCTTATCGGGCATAGGTGGGAGAGGAATTTCTTGGTCCCATAAAAAAATAAACAGAGTGGGGGGGAATGTGAGGGTGGGGAGGGGATAGTGGGGGGGATAGGTGCAGTCACTGCCTCATAGAGCATGAGGAGGGGGTGGGATAGGAGGTTTCTGGGTGGTGGGAGGAAGTGGTATAAGGGGATAAAATCTGAAATGTAAATATTACAACCAATTTTTAAAAGGGAAAAAAAAAAAAAAGAAAAGTTGTTAGAACCAACATCTTTAAAAAAATGTCAGCCCCCTGGGGGGGGATTTTTTTTCTTGATACTAAAACTTGTTCTGAGAATTGTATATTGCAGAATACACAGCCTTGGTTTATCTACTTATCAAGCATACTGAGCAGACCTGCCCAAACCTCCCATGTCCTGGAATTCCATCTGGATTCAGTGAAGACACAGCATCAGAGGCTTATCAATTTACTCTTCCCCCCACCCCTCTTCTAAAATCTCAACGCCCTTAATCAGCTTGAAGAACTTAAAGAAGAGTCAGTGCCCCTATTTTCTGGGCTTGGGGACTAATGTGGTTAATAATGGTCTGTCTTTCTAGGGAAAAGTAGTGGTTTTGTTGGAACAGGGAGGATTAGCTAGGACTTATTGCATAGCCATAACCTATTGGTAGAAATCTGTATAATTATTATCAAGATGAAGTTATAATTTCTTAAATGGTACAAAATTTACTTTGATTTCAAATTTAAGGTTTTCATTGGTACGAGCTTCTTATTAATATAAAAGTGAGATGAATATTGATAATCTCATGGGCATTGTGCCTGTATAACACATTCAGAAATACAAGGCTTAGACCCAGTCCTTCTTTAACTTTTTAAACTGATTTGGGATGGTTAACCTATGAGTTAAGGGACTATAGCAAATTCATGGCTTTGAGTTTATTGTTAGGGTATTTTCTATATTTTATTTAGAAATAGCTGAGAGAAGTGAACAGACAACAGTCCAGGTTATCTTACATGGATAGTTGGTTTTCAAAACATCAGAAGTCCATAGAATTGACACTACAAATATTTATATATTAATGTCCATTCTGATTAGAGACCTGTCTGCTCCTGACAGCTTCCTGTTGTGGATTCTAAGAAGAAATTGAGCATCCTTGGAGATACTCCAGTTGTGTGGTAACAGCCACTAGGCAAGAATTGCCTCTTGTCATCTACAGACAAATTACTGTCCAGAAAAGGACACACATGCAGAATAGTCGACTGATTATATCTGCCTAGACAGAGTAATCAGCCCTTAATAATCCTGCATCACTAAGGTCTGTCAGATAACTCTGGGCCAGAAGGCTGAAGATTTGATGCTCCAACGTTCGGTAGTATAGGGGCTTTTCAGGTGTTCAGCGGTCTCTATAAATTGGCTAAGTTTTAGAAGTTATGTTAAGTGCTTCCCATAACTTCAGTTAACTCAGTCATTCTGGATTTCTGACAGGGTTGAAGACCTATAGTCTCATAGCCAATCCTGGCTATTTACTTTGAGAGAAAAGATCTGAGTAGATGGTTTTCAGCTGACATTCATTCTAAAGCCAAAAAAAAAAAAAAAAAAAAAAAAAAAAGTCAGGATCAAAAGTAAGTGTTTTAGTTAGAAGAGATGACAGAGGTTCTGGTTAGTCAACAAAATGATGGACTGGGTATTAGGTCTATCTTGCACCTTACTGACATAAATTAGTATAGTTATGCTCTAGCTGTATTTTGAAAGAAAAGTTTTACTTTAACAGGAAGAGTGATATGTAGGAGGAGCTAAGTGGGAAGGAGTACTGAGAGGAAGAGATGGAGTAAGAAGAGAAGATGAAGGAGAGGAGAAGCTAGGTGATGAGAGAGAAAGAGAGAGGGGGCATGGAGGCAGATGTTCACATGTCTCCATCAGTCAGAGATAGTTTTTATATCTAGGTTGGGTATTGGGTTACACTTCTGATTGAGCATTACCAACCTTATAAATCCTTTGATTATCATTTTTAAAAAATTGTATAAAAGCAAAAAGGAAAGGGGGGCATGGGACAGGGGTTTTCTAGGGAAGGGAAATGGGGTAAGGGGATGGCATCTTAAATGTAAATAAAATATAAAATAAAATTTAAAAAAATTTAAAAAAAACAAAAAAAAAAGAATATCAATAAAAAATACTCAACAGCAAATATGTTGGTTCCTTGTCATCAAAGTTTAAGCCTGATGAAAAGTCACTGTGCTCAACTGTGCTTCAACATTACACAGAAGGGCAGGGAAACCAAGAAGCATATACAATGACAGTCACCACCCAAGCCGTTCTGATTCTCATCTACAAAAGGTATTTGAGGTTTGATTTTGTATATTTTGTGTTTTTTCTTTTGTACATTCACATTACAAGTATTCACAAAGAAAAGTAAAACCATCCCCAAAAAGTCATTAAATTCAGAAATTAATGTAAAATATTTCAGCAACAAAGAGATAGGAAGTACAAGTATTTATTTACTGTGAAACTAATTATAAAAATAAGAAATACATAGGTTCCTATATATGCTTGTACTATGTAGATTTTTTTTCATTTTATCTCAGTCAATTGAAAATTTTACAATCTATAAAAAATAAATGTATAATTATGTAAAATTTCACTTGTAAGTTAAGATATAATTACATAAAGACTTCATATTTTATTTTTTTTAAAAAAGCAGAAGTAAAGTGTTAGTAATTCTGTACAGCTAAGAAGAAAGGGAAATGCAGGATGAAGACAAACAGGCTGGAACAAGATGAGGTTGGCTCTATGACAAGTTGAGATATTTCATGTCATATATATATATATATATATGTGTGTGTGTATGTGTGTGTATGCACAAATATGCATATGCATATTTGTGTCTATTCCTTACATATTATGGATTTTGAGTATGATCTATTCATTGTTTCATTCTTTTTTTTTCTTTATTTTTTTTATTAGATATTTTATTTACACTTCAGATGGCATCCCCCATCCCCATTCCCCCCCACCCCCCTTAGAAAACCCCTATCCCATGCCCCCTTTTCCTTTTTGCATTTATACATTTTTTTAAAATAATGTTAATCATAGGCTTTATAAGTTTGGAATTGTTCAATCAGAGGTGTAACCCACTGACCAAGTGGGTTATAACAACTATCTTTGACTGGTGGAGATACATGAATATCTGCCTCCCTGTTTCCCCCCTCTTTCTCTCTTTCATCACCTAGCTTCTCCTCTTCTTACTCCTTTTCTTCCTCTCAGTACTCCTCCTACCTTAGCTCCTCCTACACATCACCCTTCCTGTTAAAATGAAACTTTTCTCTCAAAATGCAATTAGAGCATAATTATGCCAATTTGTACCAGTGAGGTACAGGATAGTCCTAATACCCAGTCCATCCTTTTGTTGACTAACCAGCTCCTCTGTCATCTATTCTAACTAAAACATTTAGTTCTGAACCTGGCTTTAGGATGAATGTCAGCTGACGACCATCCACTCAAATCTTTTCTCTTAAGGTCAATAGCTATATGTTTTCAACCCCATCAGAAATCCAGAATGACTGAGTTAACTATAATTGTGGGAAGCACAAATCATAGTTTCTAAAACTTAGCCAATTTATAGAGACCTCTGAACACCTGGACACTCGCTCTACTTCAAAACGTTGGAGCATCTGTTCTTCTGCCTTCTGGCCCAGGATCCTCTGACAGACCTTAGTGCTGCAGAATTATTAAGGGCTGATTACTCTGTCTAGGCAGATATAATAAGTTGACTATTCTGCAAGTGTGTCCTTTTCTGGACAGTAATTTGTCTGTAGAAGGAAAGTGGCAATTCTTGCCTAGTGGCTGTCTCACCACAACTGGAGTAACTCCAAGGATGCTCAATTTCTTCTTAGAATTCAATATAGGAAGCTGTCCGGAGCAGACAGGTCTCTAATGAAAATGAACATTAATACTGAAATGTTTGTCATGTCAATTCTAAGGATTTCTGATGTTTTGAAAACCAGCTATCCATGTAAGGTAATCTGGACTGTTGCCTGTTAACTCCACTCAGCTATTTCTAAATAAAGCATAGAGAACACCCTTATAATAAACTCCAAGTCATGAATTTGCTATAGTCCCTTAACTCACAGGCTGACCATCTCAAATCAGTTTTAAAAAGTTAAAGAAGGACTGGGTCTAAGCTTTGTATTCCTAAATGTGTTAGACTGGTACAGTGCCTATGAGAGTAACAATATTCATCTCACTCTTACATCACTAAGAAGCTCATGCCAATGAAAACCTTAAAATTTGTAAACAAAGTAAATTGGTGCCATTTAAGAATTTATATCTTTATCTTGATATTAATTATACAGATTTCTACTAATAGGTTATGGCTATGCAATAAACCCTAGCTAATCCTCTCTATTCCGACAAAAGCACTACTTTTCCCTAGAGAGAGAGCCCAACATTTACCACCTTAGTCCCCAAGCCCAGGGAATAGGGGCGCTGACTCATCATTAGCTTCTTCAAGCTGATTATGGGCGCTGAGATATTAGAAGAGGAGTTGGGGGAAGAGCAAATTGACAATCCTCTGATTCTGTGTCTTCGCTGCCTCCAGATGGAATTCCCGGACCTCAGAGGTTTGAGCAGGTCTGCCCAGCTTGCTTGTTGAGTAGATACACCAAGGCTGATTATTCTGCAATATACAATTCTCAAAACAAATTTTAGTATCAAGATAGTTTTTTTTTTAAAGAGGGCTGACATTTTATTAAGAATGTTGGTTCTAACCACTTTTCTATTTTTTCCCCTCTTTTATTGGATATAATATTTACATTTCAAATTTTATCCCCTTACCATATTTCCCCTACCACCCAGGAACCCCTTATCCCATCCCCCCTCCTCCTGCTTCTATGAAGGTGTTTACCCACATACCCCCAGCCCCCCTCCCCACCCTCAGATTCCCCCCCCCTCAGTGCTCAGCCTTCAGGGTACCAATGACCTTGTCTCCCACCTATGCCCAACAAGGCCATCCTCCCCTACATATACAGCTGGAGTCATGTGCCTCTCCATATGTACTCCTAGGCTGATGGTTTAGACCCTGGGGAGCTCTGGCTGGTTGGTATTGTTGCTCTCCTCATGGGGCCACCAGCCCTTAAGGTTCCTTCTATTTACTCTCTAACTCCTCCATTGGGAACCTTTGATCAGATTAATGGATAGCTGTGGGTATCTGACTCTGGGTATGTCTGACTCTGGGGGACCTCTAAGGAGACAGCCTTATCAGGCTGCTGTCAGCTTTCCCATCCTGACATCCCTATCAGCGTCTATTTTTGGTGACTGCCCATGGAATGAATACCCCAATGGAATAGTCTCCCTACAACGCCCCCTTCAGATTCTGTCCCACACTTTGTCTCCATATTTGCTCCCTTGGGTATTTAGTTACTTACTCCTTCTAAGAAAGACCTAGGCATCCTCACTTGTTCTTTCTTCTTCATGAGCTTCATGTGGTCTGTTAGTTGAATCTTTGTTGTTTCAAATTTTTGGGCTAATCTCCGCTTATCAGTGAGTAAATACCATGTGTGTTCTTTTGTGATTGGGTTACCTCACTCAGGATGATATTTTCTAGTGCCATCCATTTACCTTAGAATTTCTCGAATTCATTATTTTTAATAGCTGAGTAATATTCCATTGTGTAAATGTACCACATTTTTTGTATCCATTCCTCTGTTGAAGGGCATCTGGGTTCTTTCCAGCTTCTGGCTATTATAAATAAGGCTGCTATGAACATAGTGGAGCATATGTCTTTGTTATTTGTTGGGGCATTTTCTGAGTATATGCCCAGGAGTGGTATAGCTGGGTCCTCAGGTAGTGCTATGTCCAATTTTCTGACATAGTCAACCGCCAGACTGACTTCCAAAGTGGTTGTACCAGCTTGCAACCCCACCAACAATGCAGGAGTGTTCCTCTTTCTTCACATCCTCGCCAGCATCTACTATCACCTGAGTTTTTGATCTTAGCCATTCTGACTGGTGTGAGGTGGTATCTCAGTGTTGTTTTGATTTGCATTTCCCTGATGACTAAGGATGTTGAGCATTTCTTAAGGTGCTTCTCGGCCATTCGAGTTTCCTCAGTTGAGAATTCTTTGTTTAGCTCTGTACCCCATTTTTAATGGGGTTATCTTGTTGTTTGGCGTCTAATTTCTTGAGTTCTTTGTAAATATTTGATATTAGCCCCCTATCGGATGTAGGATTGGTAATGATCTTTTCCCAATCTGTTGGTTGCAGTTTTGTCATGTTGACAGTGTCCTTTGCCTTACAGAAGCTTTGCAATTTGATGAGGTCCCATTTGTTGATTCTTGATCTTAGAGCATAAGCCATTGGTGTTCTGTTCAGGAACTTTTCCCCTGTGCCTAGGTATTCGAGGGTCTTCCCCAACTTCTCTTCTAATAGTTTCAGTGTACCTGGCTTTATGTGAAGGTCCTTTATCCACTTGGAGTTGAGCTTTGTGCAAGGGGATAAGAATGAATTAATTTGCATTCTTCTACATGTTGACCTCCAGTTGAGTCAGCACCACTTGTTGAAAATGCTGTCCTTTTTCCACTGGATGGATTTAGCTCCCTTGTCAAAGATCAAGTGACCATAGGTGTGCGGGTTCATTTCTGGGTCTTCAATTCTATTCCATTGATCCTCCTGTCTGTCTCTGTACCAATACCATGCAGTTTTTATCACTACTGCTCTGTAGTACAGTTTGAGGTCTGGAATGGTGATTCCCCCAGAGGTTCCTTTATTGTTGAGAATAGTTCTCGCTATCCTAGGTTTTTTGTTATTCCAAATGAATTTGTAAATTGCTCTTTCTATCTCTATGAAGAATTGATTTGGAATTTTGATGGGTATTGCATTGAATCTGTAGATTGCTTTTGGCAGGATAGCCATTTTTACTAAGTTAATCCTGCCAATCCAGGAGCATGGGAGATCTTTCCATCTTCTGAGATATTCTTCAATTTCTTTCTTCAGAGACTTGAAGTTCTTGTCATACAGATCTTTCACTTGCTTTGTTAGATTCACTCCGAGATAATTTATTTTATTTGTGGCTATTGTGAAGGGTGTCACTTCCCTAATTTCTTTCTCTGCCTGTTTATCTTTTGAATAGAGGAAGGCTACTGATTTGTTTGAGTTGACTTTATATCCAGCCACATTGCTAAAGTTGTTTATCAGGTTTAGGAGTTCTCTGGTGGAAGTTTTAGGTTCACTTAAGTATACTATCATATCATCTGCAAATAGTGAAATTTTAACTTCTTCCTTTCCTATCTGTATCCCTTTGACTTCCTTTTGTTGTCTAATTGCTCTAGCTAAGACTTCCAGTACTATATTGAATAGGTAAGGTGAGAGTGGGCAGCCTTGCCTAGTCCCTGATCTTAGTGGGATTGCTTCAAGTTTCTCTCCATTTAGTTTGATGTTGGCTACTGGCTTGCTGTATATTGCTTTTACCATGTATAGGTATGGGCCTTGAATTCCTGATCTTTCCAGTACTTTTACCATGAAGGGATGTTGGATTTTGTCAAATGCTTTCTCAGCATCTAGTGAGATGACCATGTGGTTTTTCTCTTTGAGTTTATTTATGTAGTGGATTACATTGATGGATTTCCGAATATTGAACCATCCCTGCATTCCTGGAATAAAGCCTACTTGATCTTGATGGATAATTGTTTTGATGTGTTGTGTTGGATTCGGTTTGCAAAAATTTTATTGAGTATTTTTGCATCAATATTCATAAGAGAGATTGGTCTGTAGTTCTCTTTCTTTGTTGGGTCTTTCTGTGGTTTAGGTATGAGTGTAATGGTAGCTTCATAGAATGAATTGGGTAGTGTTCCTTCTGTTTCTATTCGATGGAATAGCTTGAAGAGGATTGGTATTAGGTCTTCCTTGAAGGTCTGAAAGAATTCTGCACTGAAACCATCTGGCCCAGGACATTTTTTGGTGGGAAGATTTTTAATGACTGTGTCTATTTCTTTAGGCGTTATGGGACTGTTTAGGTGGTTTATCTGCTCCTCGTTTAACTTTGGTACCTGGTATCTATCTAGAAAATTGTCCATTTCCTCCAGATTTTCCAATTTTGTTGAGTATAGGCCTTTGTAGTAGGATCTGATAATTTTTTTAATTTCCTCTGTTTCTGTTGTTATGTCTCCCTTTTCAGTTCTGATTTTATTAATTTGAATGCTGTCTCTGCGCCTTTTGGTTAGTCTGGCTAAGGGTTTGTCTATCTTGTTGATTTTCTCAAAGAACCAGCTCCTGGTTTTGTTGATATTTTGTATAGTTCTTTTTGTTTCGACTTGGTTGATTTCAGCCCTGAGTTTGATTATTTCCTGCCATCTACTCCTCTTGGGTATACTAGCTTCTTTTTGTTCTAATGCTTTCAGGTTTGCTGTCAAGTTGTTGATGTATGCTCTTTCCACTTTCTTTTTGTGAGCACTTAGAGCTATGATTTTTCCTCTTAGTACTGCTTTCAATGAGTCCTACATGTTTTGAAATGATGTGTCCTCATTTTCATTTAAATCTAAAAAGTCTTTAATTTCTTTCTTAATTTCTTCCTTGACCAAGTTATCATTGAGTAGAGCATTGTTCAGTTGCCAAGTGTATGTGGGCTTTCTGTTGTTTTTGTCCATGTCAAAGACAAGTCTTAATCCATGGTGGTCTGATAAGGTACTAGGGATTATTTCAATCTTTTTGTATCTGTTGAGGTCTGTTTTGTGACCAATTATATGGTCTATTTTGGAGAAGGTACCATGAGGTACTGAGAAAAAGGTATATTCTTTTTTTTTTTTTAGGATGAAATGTTCTATAGATGTCAGTTAAGTCCAATTGGTTCATAACTTCTGTTAGTTTCATTGTGTCTCAATTTAGTTTCTGTTTCCATGATCTGTCCATAGCTGAGAGTGGGGTGTTGAAATCTCCTACTATTATTGTGTAGGGTGCAATGTATGCTTTAAGTTTTAGTAAAGTGTCTTTTATGTATGTGGGTGCCCTTACATTTGAGGCATAGATGTTGAGAATTGCGAGTTCCTCTTGGTTCATTTTTCCTTTGATGAATATGAAGTGTCCTTCTTTATCTTTTTTGATTACTTCTGGTTGAAAACTGATTTTATTTGATATTAGAATCACTACTCCAGCTTGTTTCTTGGGACCATTTGCTTGGAAGATTGTTTTCCAACCTTTTACTCTGAGGTAGTGTCTGTCCTTTCCACAGAGGTGCGTTTCCTGAATGCAGCAAAATGTTGGGTCCTGTTTATGTATCCAGTCTGATAGTCTATGTCTTTTTACTGGAGAATTGAGTCCATTGATATTAAGAGATATTAAGGAAAAATGAGTGTTGTTTCCTGTTATTTTTGTTATTGGCAGTGGAGATATGTTTGTGTAGCTACCTTCTTTTACAGTTTTTGGAAGATTACTTTCCTACTTTTTCTAGGTTGTAGTTTCCCTCCTTGTGATGGAGTTTTCCACCAATTATCCTTTGAAGTGCTGGGTTTGTGTTGAGATACTGTGTAAATTTGGATTTGTCATGGAATATTTTGGTTTCTCCATCAATAATGATTGACAGTTTTGCTAGGTATAGTAGTCTGGGCTGACATTTATATTCTTTTAGGGTCTGTATGATATCGGTCCAGGATCTTCTGGCTTTTATGGTCTCTGGTGAGAAGTCTGGTGTAATTCTTATAGGTCTGCCTTCATATGTTACTTTGCCTTTTTCCCTTACTGCTTTTAGTATTTTTTCTTTGTTTTGTACATTTGATGTTTTGACTATTATGTGGCAGGAAGTATTTCTTTTCTGGTCTAAACTATTTGGAGTTCTGTAGGCTTCTTGTATATTTATGGACAGCTCTTTCTTTAGGTTAGGGAAGTTTTCCTCTATAATTTTGTTGAGGATATTTACTGGTCCTTTAAGTTGAGAGTCTTCCCCCTCATCTATTCCTATTATCCTTAGGTTTGGCCTTCTCATTGTGTCTTGGATTTCTTGTATATTTTGGGTTAGTAGCTTTTTGTATTTTGCATTTTCTTTGACAGTTGTGTCAATGTTTTCCATGGTATTTTCTGCACATGAGATTCTCTCTTCCATCTCTTGTATTCTGTTGGTAATACTTGTGTCTATGACTCCTGATCGTTTTTTTAAGTTTTCTATCTCCAGGGTATTCTCCCTTTGTGATTTCTTTATTGTTTCTACTTCCATTTTTAGATCCTGCATGGTTTTGTTTAATTCCTTCTCCCGTTTGGTTGCATTTTCTTGCAATTCCTTAAGGGATTTTTGTGTTTCCTCTTTAAGGGTTTCTATCTGTTCTTTGAGAGTGTTATTTATGTTTTTCTTAAAGTCCTCTATCATCATCATGAGAAGTGATTTTAATTCTTAATCCTGCTTTTCTGGTGTGATGGGGTGTTCAGGGCTTGCTATGATGGGGGAACTGGGTTCTGATAATGTCATGTAACTTTGGTTTCTGTTGCTTACATTCTTGCGCCTGCCTTTTGCCATCTGGTTAAATCTAGTGCTACCTGTACTTCTGTCTCTGGTTGAAGCCTGCCTTTCCAGTTGTCTCGCTTGTGTTTGGTCTTCTAGGGGTCCAGATGTCTCTGTGATTTTTTCCAGCTGCACTGATTATGGTGTTATCTCTAGGATGCCTCAGGATATGGTGCCTCCAAGGTAGCAGTTCAGCTAGTTGTTCTCTGTTCTGGGTGCAGTATCTCCTCTTGGATATCTCAGGATATGTTGTCTGACACTCTGAGTTCAGTTGTTCTTCTGTGGCTCTGGGTTGAGTGGACCTTCCAGTATGTCTCAGGCGGAATCCGGGGTCCACACAACTGCAGACCTGGCAGAGGTCTGGTCCAGGCCTCAGACCCAGGAGATGGGCAGAAGCGGGGTGCTAGCCGGCAGGAGCGGGGGTAGGGGGTATCTGCTGGATTCTGAGCACTCAGGGCGCCCAGCTATGAGTTCAGGGTAGTATGTGGGTTTTCCTACCTAAAGCTGGTTGTGGGATCTGTGGAGCCCCCAGAATGTGTCTGGCGGCGGTAACCGGGGTGCACTCACCCGCAGGCCTCAGACCGGAAGAGGGGCGAGCGGTGGAAGGGGAGTGCTAGCGCTGGCTATGGGTTCTATGGATCCCCAGAATGTGTCTGGGGGTATCCGGGATGCACTCACAAGCTGGCCGGGCAGAGGTCCGGCTCAGGCCTCTCATTATTTCATTCTTATGATTTCTATTATTCTTTTTTATTTTATTTTATTGGATATTTTCTTTATTTACACTTCATATATTGTCCCCAATTTCTATGATTCTTAATGATATCACTTCAGTTAAAATGTACTACTTGAATAATATTAGAATTTAGTGAGTAAGAGACTGCCATAAATAATGTGTAGATATATGAGTAAAGAGTTTTAAGACGTTTAAAACTTTCACAGTTGTTACCTGATTAAATAGAATTTTAAAACAAAAAAATTCTTTTTTTGCAATAGCAAATGTCTTAAGTTAAAATTGTGTTTTCTGAGGCTGGAGAGATGGCTCAGCAATTAAGAGCACTGATTGCTCCTCCAAAGGTCCTGAGTTCAATTCCCAGCAATCACATGGTGGCTCACAACCATCTGTAATGGGATCCGATGTCCTCTTCTGGTATGTCTGAAGACAGCAACAGTGTACTGACATACATAAATACTTTTTTTTTTTTTTTTTTTTTGGTTTTTCCAGACAGGGTTTCTCTGTGTAGTTGTGGCTGTCCTGGAACTCATCCTGTAGACCAGGTTGGCCTTAAACTCAGAAATCCGCTTGCCTCTGCCTCCCAAGTGCTGGGATTAAAGGCATGTGCCACTACTGTCCGGCTAAATACATCTTTTAAAAAAGAATTGTGTCTTCTCTACAGATAATCTCTGGATTACTAGCAAGCTTTTCATTGTTTGTTGCCTTTCACTAATATCCTGTCCTAACAAGCCTAGACCCTCTAGGGTGAGCTTAAAAAAACACTTCAAAAGAAACACTGTTCTTGCCAAATCTTACCAAATTATTAGACTTGAACATCTGTATAGAAATGAGTGTTTGCTTTCAAAAATGTTAGAGTTCCTTTCTTATTTTATGACTAGTGTGCATGTGTATGTGTGCATATGTAGATAATGTGTATGTGGGTGTATTGGGCACAGCTCACTTGTGGAGGCCAGAGGACAACTTGTAAACTCTATTATTATATCTATTTCTACCTCACACAGGCTCCAGGAACCAACCTCAGGTCACTATGTATGCCAGTCAAGTTCATACAATCAAGTCACCTGGGGAAAAGAGGGCTCAACTAAGAAACTGCCCAGATCAGATCGGCAGGGAACCATGCCTGTGGAGGCATTGTCAAGATTGTTGATTGATAAAGGAGGGCATAGTCCACTGTTGTGTGCAGTGCCACCACCAGGGAGGTGGGCCCAAGCTACCATAAGAAGCTAAACAGGAGGCCTATGGTTGAATGAATGTCCTCCCTGCCTTCCCCACCCCACACCCTGCATCCATGCTTATATGGGAAGCACGAATTAGATCATGGATGAAGTGGAAACTTCTGGTTTCTTTGAAAAATCAGTTATGTCAAATGATGTTTTGCTGGGGCACAAAGTAAGCAGACACATGAAAGAATGTTTTCCTGAAGCAGACACAGGTGAAAGGATGTTTTGCTATTAGCAAACATGTGAGAGGATGATGTTCAGAAGGAATATAAATGACCCCACAGACAGTGGGAACTCAAGCATTGGTCTGCTTTGCTCTTCCTTGCTATTCTTTGCTAACAACCGCCATGTATTGGTTCAGCTTACATTCTATTGCTGAGCTCCGCTCATGGTGACTCCATAGAGAGAAACTAACCAAAGAACTTCTGGGGTTATTGTGGATTCTTGCCACTTCGGCTGGTTGGCAGGCTTTGCAGTTTCTTCTGGGTTAACCTGCCCTTGCTGGTTCATGTGTGGTGTTTGCTGAGAGGACTGGACTGTGTCTGCTGATCTGTATTTGGTGTCTGCCACTAGACTGAACTGCTAATATCCTGACAACAAAGATTAGACTTGCCCCAAAGAACTATTTCTAAACAGGTCTACTTCATCTGCATCCTAATACCTTTTCTCTTCCACTAACCTCTGGTGGGTGGTGGACTAACAGAAAGGTTGAACCCTTATTAAAGTAGGTTGGAAAACATTTATGCCTACAGTGGGGATGTTAATAAACACAACAAAAGAGAAGGCATTAAGTTGGGTAACAAGTTGGAGGGTAGGCATTAGAAAGAAATAATTGTAAATAGATATAAAATGTATAAAAATGTATAAAACTTTTAATTAATAAATACAAGTATTAAAAAAAGTAAGTATTTGCAAGTTGGTTGGTGGAGGCGCAGATAATTCTAGCACTTGGAAGGCAGAGGCAGGCTGATCTCTGAGTTCGAGGCCAGTCTGGTCTACAGATTGAGTTTTGGGAAAGCCAGGGCTACACAGAGAAACCCTGTCTTGGGGGAAGAAAAAAGTAGAATTTGCTTTCAAAAAAGGAAAAACTTAATTTTTGTGTGTCTAGCAAACTTCTGGCACAGGGATAAAATCAGTCAACAGTGTTCTTCTATAGTTTCTGCTTCAAGTTCCTACCCCGACCTCCTTCCATCAAGGACTGTGACCTGGAAAGATAAGATGAAATAAACTCTTTCATCCAAATTGGTTTGGTCATAATGTTTATCACAGCAATGGAAAGCAAACCAGGACACTAGGCTTACACAGCTAATGCTCTTATAATGTGGAACATCATGGAGTTCATTTTCTTGTGTTGTACTACGAGCTAACAGGAGACTGGAGATGGGTATCATTCCATGAAATGCCTAGGAGCAGAAGAGTTTTATGTTTTAAATCTTAGAATATTTTGCAAATGCATGAGTATATTTTGGGGAAGGGCCTGAATCTACATGTGATATTCACTTATGTTTCATATATACTCTTCATACATATTCTAAGGTAATTTTACACAATACTTTCAGTGTTTTGACTGTTAGCTATCACATGAGGTCAGGTATGGAATTTCCTACTTGTGGTAAAATGTTGGTGCTGAGAACATTTCACACGTAACAGTGTTTTGGATTATGGATTTGGGGAGCTCTTTTCTTATCTAATTAAGCTGCTCAACTTGAAGTAACAATATTTCCCTTTTAAGAAAAAGATATGCAAATTAACTGCATACATGTGAAAATGTAAAGAAAAATTAATTTGAACATCCAGTTAGGTGGCATATGCAAGACAAAATACAATTAAAAATACATTGTTAGCAGTCCTTCATATTAAAGGAAAAAATTACAATTTAATGAATTGAAAACATGTTTAATACAAAATGTTGATATCCTCAAATCATTTCTACATGAATTTAGGAAAACAAATTTTAAACAGTCTCCAGAACATGATGAAGTAACATGGTATCTTTGAAAGACACACAAACAAAAAAGTTCAGAAATTATAAGATGCCTCACAAAAGTGCTTTCCAAAATTAGATATACAACACAATAACAGCCATTTTAAAACATTCTCCCCAACACACACAAATTGGGAATAAAATACGCAATTAAAAATCATTTTCATGTGAGATCTCCAAAAGCCACGTACCTCGAACAATGCAAAGAGAGACAAGATCTACAGACGCTGAGGACACGGAGGCTGACTGACAACCCCAAGTCATTTGATTGGAAATAAACTTTCAGACTTCTTAGTTTTATCTTAAATTACCTTAGCTTCAAACGTTTTACACACAGTTATAACTGCAAATCCAAGAGATGTTTAAAATAATATTCGAAAACTCATTATTTGAGAAAACAGTATGATTATATCTCCCTCAAAATATTTCTGATAGCATATGATTCTAAAATGTTAGATAATACCATCATCATCACATAAATTCAGTAGAATTGTTACCTGAACATTTAATAAAATATTAAGTGCTGTATACGTGAGCTCCACAGAGGATCATACAGCTTTAAAAACCATAACTTAAAAATACAAAAGAAATGAAAAATCTGGCTTTGCTGATGAGTAGTGGGCAAACCAAACTATAAAATTACATATTTGGTTCTAAATAATAAATAGAAGTTTAAATGTATTCTCTTTGCTAAAATTATGAGAATACCAATTTTATCTTTTATAGAAACTGTATACACACATTTTGGGATAATGTAGGAATGAATATTTATATTGCTACACCTCAAATAAACAAAGCTTACCTACATAGTATTTGGTATTAAAATTTGCTTCACATTTTATCTGAATCAATGAACTCATTTCTCAGATCCTATATAGGACATTGAAATACATGGAGGAGAAAATGAGGGCAAACTAGTTGCATTTAGCAATTGAGAATAATAATAAGCTGCACTTTGAAAGGGTAAATTTTTAATGATATTTCTTTTTTTTTTCCACACTATACAGAAGAGATGCCGTGAATGGCATTTTCTGAAGCCTTGATACTAAGTTATTTTCTTTAAAAAAAAAATACACAGTATTCATACTGCATGCTTGAGCTGCAAAGAATAGAATTACAATATGATGTGACTTGTCAACAAACCTGACAAGCACTGGGCTGGCACCAGGGAGAGCCTACCTCCCATCAACACCCAGTCATGTGGAAGTACAGATCACATGGTTTATTACTTAGGAAAACATTCCCACATTACATATGCTATTGCATAATCCAAGCATATTTAGTCATAAAAATATCATATTTTTGAAATTTTAATTTCTATAAGTGCTTTTTCATCGCCTTCAGCTGTGAGAGCCCGTGACTCAAACAAGATACCATATACGTTTTAACAATTATGGTGTACTGTGAGTTCCTTTCTTCTCTGTAAGCTGACACAGATGCTGGTAAGCGGCTTTCCAGGGAGCTTAGGAGCATGTGCCATGTGTGCACAGATTAACTAGCTGCTGCTGCCCTTCTGCTGCTGTAAGTGAAGTTTCAAAATGAGCTCTCGAATGTCTTCCCGTTTGGTCTTTATTACATGGCGAGGAAACCATTTCTCCAAGTGAATTGGAAGTTCAAAGTTAACAATGGGATCCTAATAAGAGAAAAAGAAAGAATGCCATCAGTGTGACATCATGACTTCAAATTTTTAAGTCTCACTTTTATAGGAAACAACAAAAAGAATATCTTTTAAAAAGCAACAGTTTACTGTGTGCCACAGCACACCACACCTCGCCACTCACCCCAAGCACACAGTAAGTTTTCAGTTTCTCAATTGGATAACCACAGCCAACATCTATTTTAGAACATTTTCATTCAATTGCTAACTTTTAAACCTAAAAATTAAATAGTCTACTTTGTTACAATGCATGTTTGAGTGATTGTAATTGGTAAAAAAATGATTCAGTAGAACTCAGAATTCAGATTACTTGGAACATATGTTAATACTGCTAAACTATTATGGAGAAAGCCTTGGTGATAAAGAATTCCAGAGTTGGGAGCATGAAAAGTCCCAGTAAAAGCTGTCCTTTAGGGGAAACAACAGCTTCCAGAGCAACTACGTTTGTTTCCATAAGGTTAATTTAATGGCAAATTTGAGCTACAACTACAATGTTATTTCTCCTTGTTTAACTTGTGTTTAACTATTTTGGTTGCTATAGAAGGCTGCCTTAGATTGTGCTGTGTGAAAGGCTAGCACAAGGCCTTGCATCTTAGAGAAGGATAGAAGGACGGGTGGGCTGCTATGGAACATCGGGATGGACTCACGGGCAGCTACCCTAGGGGCCAACACCTAAGTTGTTGTCTGATATTTTTACTAGAATTTGTCTTGTTTTCATTATGGAAATGCAGTGGTTCCCCAAGCCTATGCTTTTAAGCTGCTCACTGCTACATTAGTACACAAAGCTGCAGCTCTGAGGTCACATGAATCCCAGGATACCGATGAACGTAGGAATTATCAATGTCAAAAGTAACTGGGCATCCCCACAATCCACCTAATAACAGTCTTATCCTTTTAAGTGAGATTTTTTTTTCTATACTTTCTCATCATCTTGCCTCAGCTGCCTAATCACACAGGCATACATACATGCATTACTACATTAAAAACTCCAAGTAAGTTCTTTATAGACTGTGTACATTTTCACCTCACAAATGTTCATTTGATATCTTCTGTATTTCATGTCTTCATCCATTTTGTTCATCTATAGCTAGCTTCCTTGGATTTAACATAATAGTCGAATCATTTTAACCTTTTCCAATTCCCCTATCGAGATCACTGTGGTCTCTATGTCTTCTTTATGTGTCCTTGCCTACTTACCTTTTCCTGCCTCCCTGTTTGACACACATCTGTAACTAGATGACAGAAACTACGAACAGAAACTCGAGTCAGCACACACCTGGAAGAAGCTCTCCACATACTGCAGCAAATAGACTCCGCAGTCGCTGCTGTTGTCCTGCTTAGGGACCTTAGGGCACAGGTCAACCATGTTTGTTTTACTGAATTCACGGTGCGTTTTTCGTTTAACTTCCCACTCCACCTCCAAATACCTGAAATAATCAATGAGGAAAGCGGCTTGAGGAGAAACCTTGATCAGTCAGCAACACTTTCTACAAGGAAGAAAACGTCTCCTTTACAATATCAAATTAAAGTTCCAAAGACAGAATTTCAATAATACAACTGTAATTTATGAACCTTCATAAACACCACTGTGAAGAAAGTGATGTGATTTTCAAGTAAAAGGTAGAGTTCTCAACAACTTAATGTTCACAATTCAGAAAACAAAGTTATTTATATTATAAAGTAGGCTAACACATGGCTTTTAAATTTTAATTCTGTTTTTATCCAGTGCCTATATTATTAAATTACAGAATTCTTCTCTAGTGCCAACTGGTAAAGCACTTCCTATCAAAGGTTCTGGCTGTGACGACTCATGACCTGTTAGACCCTGGACCCACAGAGTGGAAGAAGACAACCAGTGCTCACAAGTTGTCTTTTAACCACCACACCTAGGTCCACACCCAAACATGCCGCCACCACACACACACACACACACACACACACACACACACAAATAAATGTGATTTGTATAGGAAAATCCTCTCTTCCCCCCCCCACACACACACATTCTCATGCTCTGTCCCACCATACAAACACACACAGAAACTCAGACTAATAGAAATTTACGAGTTTTTACATTCTTTTCAGGTTTTATTTTGGACAATCACTAATATCTGTAATATTGTTGCATAAAATTATGGTTTTATTCAATTATAAAATACAAATTTTGAATTTACCTTTGACAAATCTAAATCCTTCACTATTAACACATAATAAAGGATGCTACTGGCAATCAAATTTCGAGGTTCATGTTGCATGTTAAAAATATAATTATTATGCCAGGTAGTGATGGCATACACCTTTAATCCTAGTACTTGGGAGGCAAAAACAAGCAGATCTCTCACTCCAAAGCTAGCCTGTTTCACAGAGTAAGTTCCAGGACAGTCTGGACAGGCTACAAAAGAAAAACTCCTTCTTGAAAAATCATATACGTGTGTGTGTGTGTGTGTGTGTGTGTGTGTGTGTGTGTGTGTGTGTGATCATGATATTATCAATCTCTTTTTTCATTGTAACCAGGATTTCACTATTATAGTCCAATGTCCTTCAAAGCTGACCTTGAATTTATTGTCCTCTTGTCTGTCAGGCTGCAACACTGCCTCTGAGTGTTGAACTATAGGGCTATTTTGCCACCCACCCCCCATCTCCAGGACTTAGTAATACTGAAGGTATTTAGTTTTCAATAATACTGAAGGTGGTTTCCAAAGTGCTGAGATTTTAAATAATAGACTGAATGTAAAAGATGTCATTACTTACTCTCGTAAGTTCTGAACTGTGTTTTGTATAGAAGCAGCTTTCAGGGAGTCTAATATGAGAATACATGGCCTTTAAAACACAAAGGAAGAAATCAAGATATAGAGACTCATAAAGATGAATACCAAAGTACAAACAAACAAAGAAAACATCCAGGAATGGTGAGATAGTTTAGCAGGTAATTGCCTCTAAGTCTCATGACCTGACTTCAATATTGGGTAGAAGGAAAGAACCGATTCCCAAAAGCTGTCCTCAAACCTTCACATATATGGCTGTGCTATGGAATACACAACACCCCCCAACACACACACACATTTCTTAAAATGGATGGATGGATGGATGGATGGATGGATGGATGGACGGACATTGTGGCTTTGGTTCAGAACACTTGTTCTTGCAGAGGATATGGGCTTGGTACCCAGCATCCACATAGTAGCTTACAATTATCTGTAACTCTAGTTCCAAGGGATCCAAAACCCTCTTCTGACCTCTGCAGTGATGCCCAACACACATATGGTACATACATGCACATGTAGGCAAAACACTCATACACATAAAATAAATAAATCTTTAAAACTATATAATTTTCAAACTTTGGATTATCACTGGAACATGTACTTACCGCTTACACATTTTCTTTGGTACTGACATATTCGTCTCTGTACTCTGAAATAACATGAATTTTGTCTTTACAATTTAAGCTAGTTTAAGTACATTAATAGCCACTCATTCCTTAGTGTTTCAAATACTGAAATTAAATTTACAAATCAGAATTCTTTCCTCCACAGTTCACTCCATTTCTGAAGCTCACTGATGAAACACTTCTGTACTGACCTTGGGCGCATGCTCTAACCTGGCCTAAGAAGTAACATAAAATTCTCTTTTTATTCATTTATTATCTTAAAGACAAATAAGATACTTATGTCTACACACATTCTGTTACTTAACTGTCTTAGTTAGGGTTTCCATTGCTGTGAAGAGACACCCTGACCAAGGCAACTCTTATAAAGGACAACATTTGATTAGGGCTAGCTTATAGGTTCAGAGGTTCAGTCCATTATCATCAAGACAGCAAGCATAGCAGAGTGCAAGCAAGCATGGCATTGGAGAATGAGCTGAGAGTTCTACATCTTGTTCCAAAGGCAGACAGAAAAAGACTGGCTTCCAGAAAGCTAGGAAGAAGTTCTCTCAAATCCCACCCCCACAATGACACACTTCTGCCAACAAGGCCACACCTACTTCAACAAGGCCACACCTCCTAATAGTGCCACTACCTGGACAAGCATATTCAAACCACCACATTCCACCTCCTGGCCCCCATAGACTGATTCAAACACATGGTCTCAAACATATGAGTCTATGGGGGGGGCCATACTTAGCCATAGCATAATGCAAAATACATTTTGTCCATCTTCAAAAATCCCATAGTCTGTATCAGTCTCTACAATGTCAAAAGTGCAAAGTTCAAAGGCTCTTCTGAGATTCATGCAATCTCTAAATGGTAATCCACTAAGAAATCAAAATCAAAAAGCAGATCATATACCTCCAACATCATGCAGAATATACATTATCATTCCAAAATGTCATAGTAAGGAAATACTGAACCAAAGCCAGCTGGGCATACTCCAAACTCAGCATCTCCATGTCTGACTTCAAAGCACTCTTCAGATCTCTAACTCCTTTATCTTTGTTGACTGCAACAAGTTTCTTTCTCTTTGGCTGGTTCCACTCCCTGTTAGCAGCTAGCCTCAGCAGGTATCCCACAGCTCTGACCTCTCTAACATCTAGGGGTCTCAAATTCTACTTCAACTTCACAGTTTCTTGTTCCAATGTGTGGAACATATCCACACATGATCTTCTGGGCTTCTCAAAAGGACTTGCGTCATTTCTCCAGCTCTGCCCTCGATAGCACTGTAGGCACTGGTTGACTCCACTCCACTGCTGCTGCTGTTCTTGGTGATCATTCCATGGCACTGGCATCTCCAATACACTGGGGTCTTCCACTGCAACTAGGCTTCACCGATAGCCTCACATAGGTTCTCTTCATGGTGCAAAGCCTCAACTTCTTTGCATGATCCCTTCAGTCCTGAACCATCAACTGCAATTAAGGCTACACCTTTACCAATGGCCTTCCATGGCCTCTCACAGTGCCAATTCTCAGTAGCTCTCGATGACCCCTTCATGGTGTCAAAACCAATACCACCTGGGTGACTCTTAACATTAACAAGTCCAGAGCAGCACAAAGTACTACCTTAGCTACCTCTAGAACACAGGTTCTTTGTGCTCTCAGAAAATATTTTCCAGAAGATTTCACCTCAGTAATGCTGGTCTCTTCTTAACCACTGCTAATTTCTTAGCTCCAGCTAACCAGAATCAACTGTCCTAGTAGTCTCCTCTCCTGACACAAAAGCCAGAGCTACATGCCAAAGCTGCTGAGCTCTGATGCTTTATGGGGCTGTAACATGGCCCTTGTTCTATTTCATTATCAACAGCTTTCTGTTCTCCAATTCCTTTATTGCCTAAGCTTGGGTGTCCTGAAACTTGCTCTGTAGACTGACCTTGAACTCAGAGATTTGCGTGCCTATGTCTCCTGAATTCTAGGATTAAAGGTGTGAACCATAATACCTGAACCTAAGCTTTTCTCAACTTGGAACTTGCTCTGTCCCAGGCTGGCCTTGAACTCAGAGATCTGCTTGTCTCTGTCTCCTGGGATTAAAGGTATGTGCCACCATGTCTGGGCCTAAGTTTTTCATGGCCACTATTCCTCAAGATCTGGATCAAAACCCAGTGTCTTCCAGCCTCAAGATCTGAATCACAGTTGTGCTCTCCATCTCTGGATTGTAGTTCATTTTAGATTAAAAGTCCAAATAAAAACAATAACCAAGTCCCTTGTTCAACTGCAAAAGCCTAAGTTTAGGTGGGTGGGATCTTGCCCCAAGGCCACCACTCCATATTCCTTGAACTCCATTTAATATCCTTGAAAACAGGATTTAGCTTCACTCCACTTCCTGGTGCTCCTTTACTCTCCTATCCATACATTCTATATTTTTTCTTTCTGTGCTTGCTACTTTTCATTAAAATGTTCTTCATAAGAGTGGACTTTAATAAGCACACAACAGAATTTATACCAGGCTCTTCTGCAACTTCCTTTCTCAAAGTACTGAATCAGAATCTCTTCATCTTTTACTACCAGATAGACTCTTTAGACAATGGCAAAAAGCAGCTACATTCTTTACCACAATACTACAAGAAGAGTCTCCAGACCACATATTAAAATTCTTCTCCTCTGAAACATCTAGAGCCAGGAACCCACAGTTCAAATCGCCCACAGCACCAATGTCTTCCATACTCCTTCTAGGATGGTCCATTAGGTCCCAACTAAAGCATTCCACTTCATTCTAAATCTAAAGTCCCCAAATCCACATTCTTCCAAACAAAAACATGGTCAGGTCTATCACAATACCCAAGTCCTTGGTACCAAATTCTGACTTAGTAAAGATTTCCATTGCTGTGAAGAGACACCATGACCAAACCAACTCTTATAAAGAATAGCATTTAATCAAGACAGAAAGCATGGCAGTGTGCATGCAAGCATGGTGCTGGAGAACAAGCTGAGAGATCTACATCTTGTTCCAAAGACAAGACAGAAAAAGACTGCTTTCCACACAGCTAGGAAGATCTCTCAAATCCCACCCCCACAGTAACACACTTCCAAGTAGGCCACACCTCCTAAGAGTGCCACTCCCTGGGCTAAGCATATTCAAACCACCACATGGACTAAGGCTGCAGAATCTCATTTCTTCCCTTTGAAGCACAAAAAATGAAGTTTTAATCTGCATTTGATCAGAGCCAAAGGCTGAGAAGGAATCAGGGTATTTATCTATGATAAGAATAAACATATTAGCAATTTTGGGCTTCACTGACAATGATTTGGTTTATAAGTTCCTGAATGATCATCTTAGTGCCATTATTTTTCTAACGGACAAAATGCATTTCCAAGGGAAGAAGTAAACACAAACTAAACAAATCAATAAGAACTTCATTTTCTTTTCCAAAATTTGTTGAGATAATAAAAAAAAAAACCATAATTTTAATTATGAGCCACTAATACCCATTTCAATCCAGTTAGGCAGGACCCCATCTTATAACGAACTTTGTAGTTTTTGTGTTTTCCTTTCTACATATCTGGATAGAAGATACTTACCTGGGAATCCTCTGTACTCGTGGACACAGTTGAAGTGGTGTGTGGATCATTATCTAATAATAAATAAGTCACTATGAGTCTTTACTGTGTGTTAACATACAGTTAAAATGCATACAGAGTATTAATTAAAGAAAAAATATTTTTATAGTCTGTATTATGGGAAACCTTAAGTCAATGAAAAGAACTGGTAAGATTTGGTTGTTATCACATAATATAAAAACCTCATAACCAAAGCCTTAAATACAAATTGGCTGGGACATTTCCTCTGAAAAGACTACCTACTTTCAAATACAAATACAGCAAACTAATAAAATTGTGTGCTGTGATGAGGAGGGTAGTTGACTAGTTCATGTTCTTCTACCTTTCAAAGCTCAAAAGGACAAGAAAAGGTGAAAAAATAAACAGGTGTCCCCACAGTGTTCTCCCTCCTTCTACAGGTTATGAACAGGATAAAAACAAAAAAATCTGCTACCAATTTTGCTTGCTATTTAGGTTACAGCTACAAAACAACATCTGATTTTTTTATTATTATTTTCAAAGAAACCAGGCTCATTTACTTACTTAAAATTAGATGTCACAAGAAGATTATAGAAGAAATATGGATGTCTATGTCGTCCCTGAATTGTTAGTACATAAGAAGTGTAATAAATGAGAAATTTAATCTATGCCTCAAGCTATGCCTGAATTCCATGAATTCAAAATCATATTGGAAAGCTATTTTCTTAAAATGCTATAATAGAACTTAGCATCAACAGTATGATTTTAGAATTACATTTTTTATAATGCTGGGTATTGTAAAAATTTCAAACATTTTTATTCTTCTAATATGTTTAATAATAAATGGGTAGACTGTTAACTTCACACTGTTTCACTTAATCTGCTTATTAAAAACAGTGTTTGAACACTGAGTGTCACCTATCATTTTGTTGTCATGTTGAGACTGCTGATCCTGGAACTGCTGGGACACAGTTTGTGGAAAATCTTCATACACAGCTTCTTCTAGCCATGGGAAGCAAATGACTGCAAGATACCAGTGAGACCTGTTGAAAAGAACTGTAATCTTAATAACAGGCCAATCTAAACAATGTGGAAGAACCTTCTAGAACTACATCTGTGACAGGAACATAACCTTTTTACTTATTGTGAAAACACCCACTATAACAACTCATAAAAGATCCACATGAACAGCCACAATTACCAAGGCCATAAATAAATCTTCAAACTTTATCTACCTTCATGCATTCAGTATTTTTTTCAAAATCTCTATTAATAAAAAAAGATCCATGACATCACTTTTTGCATTAGAATTGAATTCTAATACAATTGATTCAATTGCTTTAGTTATTACAACATTGGAAACATTTGTCATTTTTTTCTACTAAAAACTTAAGTGACTTCTGCATTTGTGTAGACTTTTTATTGATTATGCCTCAAATATTTTTTTCTTAACCCTTAACTGGTTTTCAAATAATCAAAGATACTTACGATTCATTTACAGGTACAAAGATGTAGTCTTTATTAAAAATGTTTATATGACGAGTCCATGTTCTCACTCTTCTGTGTCTCCTCTGAGCCACTCTAGGAAAATGAAAGACAGATTTATTTTTAAATTGTAATTTAAGCCATAGAACAAAAAGGTAAAAGTCCTTTATTTTCTAGTCACTGCACAAGGCACTGGAGATAGTGTAGAAACTAGAAAGACTCTGACCTCACAGAAAACTTGGGATGACTAACAAATAGGAAAGAACACAATTATGGATCTCTCACTGTGAAACACAGGTGCTAGAAAAGATTTCAGAAGAAAATATGAAAGGGCTGAAAATACTTGAAAACTGCTGACTACAGCAAGATGAGCAAGTGTGGGGAAATGAGTTTAGGGAGATGAGAAAAGCCAAGTCTTGTGTACGAATGAGTGGGTAGGTAATCTTATCCCACAGGTTGTATAACACAAGTCATTTGGGCCTGTTTTATGATTTGATATTAAAGTGGTCCCCTCTTGTTGCACTGCTTCTAGATTATGTCTTTTTAAAACTAGTTTGAAGGGATTCATTTGTGAGTACGAATTATCAAGACACATATATCAAACTAAGTATCAACAGGGGATGTGTGTGCACACGCACATGCATGTGCATACATGCACACATGTGTATCTCACCTTTCCTACACTATATCATTCATGTAACAGTTTTTTTTTTTACTTTTATGTGTAATCAGGTACATATAAGCTATTTTTTTCAAACCTAGTGTCTTAGTTAAGATTTTTATTGCTGTGAAAAGATACCATGACCAAGGCAACTCTTATAAAGGACAACATTTAATTGGGGCTGGCTTACAGGTTCTGAGGTTCAAGTCTATTATCATTATGATAGGAAGCATGACAGCACCCAGGGAGCTGAGAGTTTTCCAAAGGCAAATGGTAGAAGACTATTTTCCAGACAGCTAGAAGAAGAGTCTCAAAGCCCACCCCCACAGTGACACTTCTTCCAACAAGGCCACAACTCCTAATAGTGCCACTCCCTGGGCCAAGCATATTCAAACCACCATACCTAGCAATAAGCAGAATCTACCTACTTCCACATCTCCACACTGAGGTATGCCAATTTACCATCCTACTTTGTAACTTAAAAAGTGGGATTACTTGTATGATCTCAATAATGTGGGAGGACTTGTATGATAATTTCTGTACACACAAAATAGAAACATATGGCATCAGAAATTATAAATAACAAATTAAGCAGTAGCATTTTTCCTTCAGTATGTCTTCTCCTAAACCTGCTTATCAAAACTATTTTCAAAGTGGATTTTCCCTTTGATTCTGACAAGCCTTGATCGTAATACAGGAACTAAACCAATAAAGCCACTTAAAGTTGGCCATAATCCCAGAATGTCTAATATGACCTCAGTACAGTGTTGATACTTAATAACTAAAAAACTAAATAGAGAAATTTAGCAAAATTGTACAAATAAGAATGGTATTTCAATAGTTATACTAACTTAATGAAATAGTATGTCAGCAAGACATACTAACCAGAGGGAAAAACCAGCTCTACATTTTGATAACAGGAAGTATGCATTGTAAACCGGCCAGTGAGACAAGCAGACGAGCACAGTGGAGCTGCTCTAGCTCTGGGTGGAGAGCAAAGGAGAGCAGCAGCACCGCCAAGTGGAAGGTAGAGGCCTAGCAGCCATGTCCGTAAGATACAGAGCCACATGGGAAATACGACCTCCAATAAAATCACAGTCCAAAGCAAGAAGGGTAGAAAAGACAGTTGGACTTCTTCACTCCTTACTCTCTAAATTCTACTACCCACACTGGCAACACAACTGGATATGTGGCCTACAAAAGCCAGCCTCCCTCCTACAGGGCGAACAGCAAAAGGTAAGAAATGGTTCTCACAGCAGACAAACCTGTGACCTGTAAAATGCTTGCTCTTGTTATTATTACAATATAGCTACTTCACTAGGAGCATAAAAATAGCAGTCTTCTTTATCTTAAAGCTTAAGACTTAGAGAGCTGGCTCAATTGGCTAAGGCACCGGCTGTCAAGCCTGGTGAGCTAGTTCAATCCCCAGAATCCACATGGTAGGAGAGTGGACTCCCTCAACTGTACGCTGACCTTCACATGCATGCTGTGCCCATACACACACGAGTCTTTTATACCTCAGTCACATTAAATTGACTTACGAAAGGTCTGGATTATCCTCTGTTAAATTACTTTCCTTTCTTGTCAAGCATTTATAGAAAAAGCTACTAAAAATGTGACTTCGCTCAACAAGTTCATCAGATGCCTTCTCCAATAGAAGATACCTGTAAAACAGCAAGCCCACAAAGGAAATTGTGTTTAGAATTTACATAGTTTTCTTCAATTACCTTTTATTAACTGGAAAATACTGTTATGTTCTGTTAAATTCAAATAAATCTTGTATTTTTCTATGATTTGGGCTTTCGGCTTCTCCTTTAGTTATCTTCTGCCTTTCAAAACAATCACTTCAAGTAGAAATTGCCCACTTATTTAATAAGTATTCATCAAACTGCTAACATGTTATTAAGCACCGCATTTACACTGAAGACAAAAACTAGGCTAAGAGGGCAGTATCTGAAACATAAATCATAACCTAAAGAAGTGAAAATACAAGGAAATGTTGACCAAAGAATCACATGATAAATGTACGGCTGCGTCGTGTATGAAGCTAGAAAACACGTAGTAAGTGGAGCATTCCCAGCTTAAATTCTTAATCTACTTCCATAGTAAAGTAATTCTCCAGTGTCACTTTATTACTCAGTGATTATCACTTTCATAATCAAAAATTAATATTATTGATAGTATACTCAGCTTTAATAGTTTAATAATTTTAGACAACTAAGTAGCTGAAGTATACAGATCAGAGTACAGGAAAGGAAGAAGCACAGAGACAGAGAACTCAGGACGGCTTGCAGCTCCTCACATCTTCCATATTACTCTGATCTGTGTGTCTGCATGTGTGGGAGGGGTGAGGGAAGTATCAAGTTAGAGAAAAATCACTCATTAGAATTGTATTTCACTGAAATGTAAATAAAATATCCAATAAAAAAGGAAAAAAAGAATTGTATTTCACGTGACTAAACTGAATTTCTATAGACTTTAAGGTCTATGTCTGTAAATTTGTGATAATGTGAGACCCCAAGGCTTTGGGACTAGAATAAAATTATGAATAAAAATGGCAGTTTAAATGACAGTAATTGTTATTTGAGAAGGATCTTTAAGAAATTAGATCTTTCAATCAAGAGCTAGAATTTTTTAGTCTACGAATACAGTATAAAATAAAAACTAAAAACAAATTTTCTTTTCAAGAAAAAGCTTTAGGAATTATTATTGTTCTTGGTTTTTTGTTTTTTGTTTTGTTTGTTTTGTTTGTTTTGTTTGTTTGGTTGGTTGGTTGGTTGGTTGGTTGGTTGGTTTGTATAGGCTGAAACCCATGAGAGTTCCTTTACTCTTACCCTATCTTAACCCTTAGAGTATAAACTGTCTATCGGTCTGAATAAAGCTGGCTATTGCAGGAGACTTCAGTCTGCCTCTTCTATCAGTTCCATTGTCTCCGGTCCCCAGGCTCTTGAGCACTGACAAACAGTAACTAAATAGTTGTTTCTTTTCCATTTCCAAAGTATACTGAATTTTGTAAATACTTCCTTCACCATGATACACAATGTTCAAGAAGTACATCAAAAATCCAACACATCAAACACTAAGTCAAAACAGCAAGTGCTCTCTTCTGCGATGTGTAGTGACTGTAGACAGTGAAAGAATGCAACTGAATTAGTCAGCTTCAGTAAAATTCCAGCAGACAAAAATGCTCTCTGAATCTGAAATTCTGCCACGTTACTTCTGACTAAAATTGAAAATCATTCATATAAAGACCCTTATTTTCAAGAGGGGATCCAGCTAAATGGCAGAGTACTTTCCTAATATGCACAAGGCCCTAAGTTCAATCCCGAGCACAACTAGGGAAAAAAAAAAAGACAATCAGTTTCCCAGTAAAGCTTATAAACAAATGAGAGAGATGATTATTATACTTACTTCAGGTAAAAGTCGATGATCACATCATTAAGGAATTCTCCTTCTTCTAAACACTCCAGATCTTCATTAGTTACTCCCAGGCCTCCCTTCGTAGGTGGTGGAGGATAAACAATCAGCCTTTAAAAAATAAAAATAAAGTTAAGATATCTTATATATAAAAATTTATTTATATAGAATATGCAGTTTTATATGACTTATATTAATATATTATTTAGATTTCTCTTAAGAAACAGCTAGTAGGCAGTAATATTCTATAGCTAAACTCTATACAGTAGAGTATCTACTAAGACATAACAGATTATATTTTCCTATGTTTTCACAAATCTATACAATTCAAAATTTCCTACATTATACAAATCTTTTGTGTAATTTTTAACTTTCAATAAGTGCTATAATAAAGCAAAGATCTCCCAATGCTCCAATTTGCAGTTCTAAATTTGAACCTAAAATGAAATCTTTTGCATTCAGAAAACCAGCACTCAAAAACCGTTCAGTCTTTCTAGAGGTTAAGAGATAGACAATTGCTGGGCGGTGGTGGCGCACGCCTTTAATCCCAGCACTTGGGAGGCAGAGGCAGGCGGATTTCTGAGTTCGAGGCCAACCTGGTCTACAGAGTGAGTTCCAGGATAGCTAGGACTACACAGAGAAACCCTGTCTCGAAAAAAACCAAAAAAAAAAAAAAAAAAAAAAAAAAAAAAGAGATAGACAATTAAAAAGTAACAAGGCAGCTTTCCCTAAGAGTGCTGTCAATGTATCCCAAACAGAACGTAAAGGAAACCATCAGATCCATCACAACCCAAGAGTGGTGGATGACCAAGGACGCTCATAAGCACCCTCCTAGTGGATTCCAGACTGTAATCTCAGAATCACTAGGGCATCGTTTGATGGGCAAATGTGGTAATTTAATAAAGCTACAACTGTACTAGAAAAATGTCATGAAACCCAGTGTCATCTACAATTGATTTCATCTTGGTATAAAGCACTTATATGAGAAAACTGAATATTTAAATGTAATTTGATAGTTTCTATGTAACTAGTTATTGCCTTTTTCTGTGCTTTCAACTGCTTTAAAAAGGGGGGGGGGAAATTACTCAAAGGTATAAAAGTAATCTCTAATGTACAGAATATTCTGCCTTAACACCAACAGAAAACATATGAAAGATAATCTATCAAGAAGCACCTGTAAATAGAGAACTTACAGAAACACCAAAGTAGCTAAGAAAATACTAAAGAATACTAAGAAAATACCTAAAGAAATGCTTCAATAAGCAAATTTATTTCCTTATTATATATTCACATATAAGATGTACAATTTCTAAAAACATACATTGCTACTCCAAGATTTTCAATAAGCTCTTGAATGTTTCCAAATTGTGGTGCGTCATTCTTCCATATGGACACAAAATTAAATGGAATGACACCTATCATTTTCATGATAATTTGCAGGACCCTCATAAATAATACTATTTTCATACTAGCCAGGAGCATAATAGTAAAACTCAAAACGTTCCAACAGGGAAACTACATAAAATCAGCAGCAGCATTAGTAAAAGCTAATATTAACACTGCAGCCAACAGGGTATGACACAGTTCATACTTCTGAACGGGCCCAGTGTTCCTGACTTCTCGCCATTCTTCATCTGGACTTGAAGTAATAGAAAGCGAATAGCAACCACTGCTTTGTTTATGTAGGAAGGTGTAAGTAGGCTTGATGGTGTCTGAATTTAAGGGCTGGAAAAAAAAAAGACTCTTGTAAGTACATGAAAACAAACATCAATTTTGAAAAACACAGAGGTAAAATCTAGATTTGTAACTAAAAAACTACAACTATAAGAAATGTCTATCAAAAAGTAACAACTACGCTTTTAAAATTCCTATGCATATCTAATCAAATAAAAAATATTTTATCAAACAATTTCATATACAATATAAAGGCTAAAGTTTAACCTAAAGTCCTACTTCCAGGCAAGAAGAAATCAATTTTGTGTCTCAAAATAATCAAAACAGTTAGGTAATATATGACAAACTAAATTTTAAATTAAAAGAGACTGAGCTCATATCATTAATTGACATTCCACTATTAAATGGTAATATATAAAGTTGTACATGCAATATAGTAATATTTCCTGATTCATCTAACACTATTATGTTATCTAACACTACGTATAGACTTTAAAGTAAAAGAGCCTCAGATCATGCTTCTGTACATGTATGCCACAGCTACTTACGAGACACTTTTCCTTTTAGACATAAATGACAATTATATAAGCTATAAGTATATTATCAATCTACAAAAAGGCAAAATTTATTTTATTTGATCTGCCGTTACCACTGTGCATGAATGGGTGCCTGTGATGAATACGTATGGGCTTGCATGTGCCACAGCATGTGCATGGAAGTTGGTTCTCTCCTTCCAGCTTTCTGTGGATTCCGGAAACTTGCACACAAGCACTTTACCCAAATAGACCTCTAAAAGTTCCCTGGGTATAACATTTTTAATTATTATTCCTTGACATAATGTTAGGTTTACAAAATGTTGGAAAAAAAAGAAAATCCTGTCCATATTCTCTTAATCTTAATAGCAGAAATCAGTAAAATATTAGAAAACTAGCTGAGGACTTCGACCTACTCTCACTACCTGTCCCACCAATGCCCTTTTGCTAGCCTTGTCCTGTCCTTCAGAACCTTAGTAGTAAGAGAATAATGGCCACTTCTTTCAGGTCATTCGTCCCCAGTGGGTCTGCCTCCTCCTTCACTTGACATCAGAGCTGGATTGCACATTATAGAGAAGTCTACAGGAGCAGTTCTCCCTGCTCAGTGTGACAGAGCAGTGCCTTACTGCAGATGGTGCCAACTATGCTCACCTGTTTATGGTGCCATCTGCCAGGTCTCTCCACTATAAAATACAATTATCATTTTCTAATTTAATGAATGTTTGGGGTAAGTGACTTGAAGTTATACACATATGCTAGTTCTCCAGAGTTTTCAACCATTAAATTCAGAATGCATTCAAAACTCTGGCCAGCAACAATCATAAGTACAGTGTTTTAGTTATGACTTTGGTTTTGGTTTTGTTTTTGTTTTTGTTTTTTTTTTGTTTTTTTTTTTTACGGTAACGGAATTCTACTACAAGAACTGTCCTCCACTTCTTACTTCATTCGAGCCTTCACCCCCATCTGCATCAGCACAGACCCAAGACATGTCCTTTGATTGCAACCTCATCCCACCACTATTGATTTTGTTGAAGAAACTTTCCAGGTGCTTTATGTTGGTTGCTCTTTTAACAAACAGCAGTTTAAATAGTGAAGCAATTTTTACCTCTCTACCCTCTGGCAATTCTATTTATCACATGCTAACCTGAGACACTGACTTCTTCATGTCTGCAACAGCAGCAACAGGGAAAGAGGACGCTGAAGCACAGTAATAGTGAAGAAAAGAGATTTCTTGTGGAGAGAGATCCTGAAACAAAGGAAATGCCTGAACCCAAGGCAGTGGACAAGACAGCTGTAATTCTCCATTTGTCGTACTGATCTCCATCATAATATCTTTCAATTTCAATTCTTCTCTTTGTGAAATGGAACTGTTTAACTCAAGGAAAATAAATTCATTGGCTTTTGCTATAAAAGAAAAAAGAAACCAATTTTTATTTTAAAGACAATTATAATTAATCTAAAAGTAAATAACAGTAAGGGTTTTATGTAAAACCCAACCAAGTATTTTGTATTTTAGATAATAACAGATAAGTTTAAATTCCAAAATAGACATCTGGTAATCAAAAACCCAAATTCACAATTTTTAGGCTTCTATTCTACCTCACTGGAATGAAATTTTCAAACAGTACCTACGTCTATCTGCTGTACCTGGCAGTTAAAAAGTGCTAGCACTTGCTAGAGTGTATAAACAAATGAATGATACTTACGCCATTATCTACTTTACTCTAGCCTCCATGATGGCTCTCCCTACCAATTAAAAAAGCATTCTGATTAAACACCCCTTTCCTTTTTTTAACCAACCATTTCAATAATGGTCACAAAACAAACAAACAAAAAACTATCAACCTACCCATGTGATTGCGAATGGCTCTTTATAATTCCATAATTTCTTGTTATCTAATTATGTATTTTCCTATTGTATATAATTAGAACAGGAAATGATTATTTTAGGAGTATAAAATTTAACTCACTACAACATCTAGCATATATTTAGAAAGTAGAGGGTAGGAAGAGATCAAATAGGTTAGAACAAACATTACTAATTTTATTTACCTAATCCTAAACCAGATACCAGTGGGAGTTGAAAAATAAACAAAGTTGGATTTTCAAGATACATACATGTAGCTGTGTGTATTATCAGACCACACAGAAAAGCACTGAGCTCAAGTCTTAGAAGTCTGATTTGTACATAAGCTGAATTTATTTATCAGAAACTAAGAACACGTAGAATACAAAGATATCTATATTTTTATTTAACCTGACTATTGTATCATAGTTTATAATGAAATAAATGGGCAGAAAAAATACTCTTAAAAAATAATATAACTTTCTCTAATATCACACATTAGCCCATAAAGTAAGATGTAACAAATACAAGAGAAACAAAACAATCTTTGCATCAGTTCAGATCATAAGGTGAATATAATCCAGAGCAAGAAGGAAACTAAAATACTTGAAGACTAAACACTCTTGAGTGACCAACCACTGGGTCATTGAAGAAATCAGGCAGTAATGAAAATCTAAAATTCCTAGGATCAAATGAAATGAAAGCACAACTCATCAGAACTATTGGGATAGGAGCAAAGGCCGTTCAAGAGGAGAGTTTATAGTGATGAGTTCTTGCATCAAATTAAAAAAAAAAAAAAATCAGAGAGCTCTCAAGTAAGTTAATGGTGCACTTCAAAGCCTTGGTAAACAAGAAGACAAACCAAACATCAGTAGATGAAAAGAAGTAAGATCAGGACAACCTTGATTAAATACACAGTAAATGTACAGTACAAAGAATCAAGGAAGACTTGGTGCTTAGAGTAAAGACTGGTACTGGTGGGATGCTACCATGGGTCAAGAAAGAAGGCAGCCACCAAAACTGGAGACCTAAGTTTTATCCCCAGGTCCCACAGGGTAGAAAAGAACTGACTCTCACAAAGTGCCTTGTGACCTCTACACTGGTGCACGTGCACATTTGTGTGTGTGTGTGTGTGTGTGTGTGTGTGTGTGTAATTCAAGAAGATATATAATATTATATATGTAACATGTACATATATAGATCTAACACAAGCAACAAGGTTGAAAAAATACTAAGGAATATCCTAACAAAGGAAAGCTCAGGGCCATGCAGATTCACTCTTCTATTCTTCCAGACCATTACAAAACAATTAGCAGAACTAGAGACACAGTTGAGAGCTCTTTCTGTCCTTGTAAAGAACTTGAGTTTGGTTCCCAACACCAAATCTAGTAGCTCACAACCACCTGGAACTTGACTCCAGGGGATCAGACACACTCTTCTGGCTTTCATGGACACCTGCACAAACAAGACATATCGACACGATACTCAGGTGCAGGCACGGACGCATGCTCACTCGGCACTCTCATCAAATGAACAACATAAAGACAGCAACATATGAAAATCAGTAACTTTCCTACATCAATTATGTACTTGCCATGTAGACATGACAGGAAAGCAGAACTGGACTACCTGGAGAGGGCAGGGCCCAGAAGGAGAAGAAAGGAAGAGTGAGAAATGTGGCACAAATGTGAACAAAGCATATTAAAAATGAAAATGTCATAACAAAGCAATTGCCTCACATACTTGTTACAGGATGTTTGAACCTGTTTTTAGTTAGGGTGTCAGCCCTTAGCACACTGGCTGGAAGACAGACATACCCTTAGTATACACCTTTAATCCCAAACAATGAAGGTAAAATTAGCTTGTAGAAGGAAGCACCCATGAAAGGGATGTCTAACTAAGTAGCACAAAAAGTGACGAATCAGAGAAAGATTTGACAGAATAGGATATGCTCAACTCTCAGGAAAAAAAAAAAAAGAGGAAAGGGAAGCTACTTACGGGAGAACCAGACAGCACAGGAGGAAGGGAATACAGTACAGGAATACAGTAGAGTTCGTAGGAGCAGTGCAGTAGAGTTGAGAGGGAGAGAAGAGCATCACAGAGAGGGAGACGGAGGCAGCTTTACTGCAAGAGTTTTACAGAGACAGACTAAAGAAAACAAGCTAGACACAGGTGAAGACTGAACAAGGCAGAGAATGAAAAGAAGTCAGATTAGAAAAGATTGCCAGAGTTAGTTTGAGGCCAAGCAAAGCAATTCAAAGGCTGAGAGAAAAAGCCAGGAGAGGAGTTTGAGCCAGAACAGCCAAGTTGAACCAGCCAGCCTGAGTTCAGAAAGAACTAGGAAGGGGTATGCTTATCCAGTAGTCTCACAGGCTGAAACATTCTAGGCCTAATAAGACTGTATGGAGACTGGAAGCTTCTAAGACTAATCCTAGATTAGCAGACAGAGACAGTAAGTCCTAGAGATGACAATTAACACAGGGGAATAAAAAATACTTTCCGTATTCTAAGTAAAAAAAAAAAACTGATCAAGAAAAGGGCTATTACCAGTCATAACTGACTAAAATATAGTTTTTAAGGGTACATAAATACTTAAGACTTTTAGGGTATTTTTTTATTTTAGGTGATAATTTTCCATAACTGAATAAAATTACCAGGCAAAAAAATCACATGGATATTTACAATGATTTATCTAATATTACTGGGAAACACCATTTTAATGCAATACAATTAATTTTAATCCAATGAAATAAAGATAACCTATTAAACTACTTTAGAAAAAATCTACTTCAGATCTAACTTTGGGGATTCTCCTGAAATTTAGGAGTGGCCTTTATACTCACATTGCTGGCTTAACATAGGGTTTTCTAGTTGGGTCTGAATGTCCTGAAGGTAGTCTGAGGAAACCCAGAGGAAAAGAATAGCACGACTCCTCTTACTGTGGTCATCATCCTTGCTTTCCCATAACCCAAACCGCTTTAAACGTGCAGTGTCCACTGTCAGTGAAATCTCATTTGTAGACACTGAAATAAAGAAAGCAAACAATTGAAAGTCATCTGTTTAGGAATACACCATCTGATACTTTCCTGATACACTGTATGTCTTAGTGAGGAGTTTTGTTGCTGTGATGAAATGCCATGCCCAAAGCAGTATAGGGAGGAATAGATGTGAAATATGTACAAACTGTCAAAGAACAAACTTAATTAAATTGCCATCTAAGGAGCGCTGAGAGTGGGAGAACTAGTCGTCCCCAGGAAAGAGCACAAAAACTGGTTATCCAATACCAAATGGTCAACCCTGAAGACATAGATATACAAGTAACATTACAGGGACTAAATAAGTTATATTGATATATATAAAAGAAAAACAGGCCATGAATTTTAAGAAGAGCACGAAGGTTACATGTAAGTGGTTGAAGGAAGGAAAGGGAAGGAGAAATTTCCATATGGTGAAAGAACTTGATATCCTCCTCCACAGACACTTGCCCAGCCATGTTCACTGCTGCTCTATTCAGAATTGCTGGGAAATAAAAACAACATAAATGTCCTACAACCAACAACTGAGTAACAAAAATGTGGTACATATACACCACAGAATAGTATTTAGCTGTTAAAAATGAATAAAATTATAAACTTTGCAGATAAATGGATGGAATTGGAAAAGATCATTACTGAGTGACCTAGACTCAGACTTTGTCAGAAAGACAAAGGTTGCACATTGTCTCTCATTGGCGGCTCCAAGCCTCACATCTTTAGATGTGAGTAGATTAGCCTTGAGTAATTGTAGAAGCCAGGAAAGTAAAAAGGGACCACTGTAGAGGAGCAACAGGGAGGAGCACGAGTAAGAGTGGAAATGGGGAAGTGGGGTTTCTAAGGAGGGAGAGAGAGGGAGAAAATACAGAAGAAGGGAAAGAAAAAATAATAGGACAGCTGAAAAAGTCATAAGAAATTGTATTATTAATTACCAACCTAAAAATATCTATAATACATAGTAAGTCTATGTATAAATATACATATAGAGTTTAATGAAATTTTCCCATCTGAGCTGACAACAATCCTTCAAAGAATCAAAGACCATCTAGCAAAAACTGCAATGCAAGAGATGAGGAAACCCTCCTTAGAGCTGTTGGTCAGTCATCCAAGGGACTCCTTAAACATTACAGGCTATTGCCCTTGGCTGCCCCTGAGAGGTAGAAGGTGAAGTCTATACTGTTGAAGACACCATGCATTTCAGACACAGCACATAAAGGCCTCTGAGCTGAACTGACCTGAAGGCCTCTACCCTGAGGATTAGCTTTCATGGTATCAGAATGCGCCAAGCAAGCTTCCAAAGAAGGGAAGCAACCAGTAGTCGAACCCAGCTATAATACATGTGACCCACAATAGCTAGCAGCATGGCACAAGCATCCAAAGGTGAAGCAGGGGCATTATCCTTGGTGGTAACTAACAGTTCTCATGGGACTTAAGACCCACCACCAAGAGGGAAATCATGCGTGGTTCTAGAAACCCAGCCAACTACCCAGAGCCAGGGAAGTCATGGATCTTGGAAGAGATCCTGCAACCACATTACTAAACCAGCATTATCCCTAACTACATTGTAAACATTTGTCTTTATACTCACAGATAAATATATTTCCTATCCCTCATCAAGTAAACTTCTCTTTGCAACAGACACAAGCCATTATAGAAAACCCATAACTAATCAAAACACAGACATGTGGATCTCAGTCCCAACAGATACATCTACAACACAAAACCACCACCTAAGGTTCAGGGGCCATTGTGGAAGAGAAAACAGAAAAATTGAAAGAGCCACAGATCAGGGAGTTTGCTGTGACATTGTCTCCTACAAATGTCAGAAGCTACACGTGTGAACAATGACACATGTGTTGAACAGGGACAACACTACATTAGGTCTTAATGATTCGTTATAAACATATTGGTGTCTTCTAACAAGGATTATTAAGTTATTCCACATTAGGGTTATCAATTCTGCACATGCAGAAGCTGAGGAGATGAGGCTGCTTCAGTCACATATGTCACTGTTGTAATGGTGCTTCCTTTACCCGAGTTCATAGCTGGTGTTATGCACACACATTTTTCTTCCTTGTTCTTTTTATAATTCACTCTCTAAAGAGATTATTCTCTATCAATTATTATTTTTCATCACTACTCTGAAATGTTTTGTTTGGAAAGAATGAGATACAGTCTGTGTCTCTTAAGCTGAGGGTACATTTCCATTCTGCTCTACTGTAGAGGGTAAAAACTCTGTCTTTGTGTGCTTTTCTCTTTAGTTCTTATCCTAATCATTTTCATGTATAGCAAAATATTTGTCTGTCAAACTTTTATTTTTGTTAATCCTAAAAATCATTAAGATTGCTTTATATGTGATTTATAGTCATTAAAACAATAATATATTCTTCTGGTACTATAAAACATTTTAAGGTTTTCTGAAACTGCTAAAAGTGATAACATGAAACATTATTAAATGGTCTACACTTTACTTATTTTCTATACTAAAGACTGATGGAAATTTTGTGACATACTTTCAGAACTTTTCTAATTGATTACTTTATCCTCAAAATTACAGTGAAGAAATGTTATTAAGAGAAGATGGCTTACCTTGAAATGGGATTTTAATATACTTCTTTGTGAACTAAAGAAAAAATATGAAACAAAACATGAGTTACTACTCCAAAGTTACTACTCACTTCTATTCAATTTTCTTAGTATTAAAGTATTTAGTATTAGTCAATTTTTAGTACTTAGTAAAAGTACTTTTTTTAAAAAAAAAAAAAAGCAAAGAACTAACTCAATGTAAAGGCTTAGGTTTACAGTTGTTTAAGGACTCTTAACTTTAAGTGCAAGTAACTTTATCAAAATACTCATTTATAAAAATTATTAAAACCACTAGATGGTAGTGGCACATGTCTTTAATCCCAGCACTCAGGGGAAGACGGGGAGGGGCAGACAGATCCCTTATGAGTTTGAGGCCAGCCTGGTCTACATATTTGAGTTCCGGGACACCCAAAACTACAGAGAAACAAAACAACAACAACAAAAGGGTAAAACCCTACTTCTCTAAAGTGTGTTCTGAAATATTAAGACATAAAACAATGTCCAAAAGAAATGCCAGGAGACCACACAAGGCAACTATCTCCAAAAAAGATGAGTATTCTCTTCTGGATTACCCAAACTCACAAGTGACTACTGATCAAACTAAAGTGCTGATGTACTACTTCTTTGTAACAAAACATTAAAATTGTCATCACCCACTGCGAACCTCTGCCTTTGGAGACTATCCAGCAACTGAACTTGGAAGATTGTTTTGAACACACACAAATTAACAACAACAAAAATCAGCTGCTGAATAAAGAATGGCTACCAATCAGCCCTTTGCACCTGCCAAAGGACTCAAGCAGCAACACAGCCTCTGGTCTTGACCAATCACTTCTCAGAAACTCCCTCTGACTGAGTCCTTGCTCCTTCTGATCCCTATTAATATTAAACTATTTCCTCTGCTTATCTTCTGTGTGTCTCTCCAGCCTAAGTGTTACACTTAGAACTATCAAGACAAAATCTCACATGGTTTTTGACAACTGCTTTTCCTTTACTAACAAACAAATCTGTCTACATCTGATTGGGTAAGTTTCTCTCTGGTCAAGACATTTATGAAGCTGTTGACTACATCAGATAGAACTTGCAAACACAAAATAAAATTGAAATAGGCAGCAAATGAGCTCTAGGCAAGTAACAGTGTCCAATGTCAACACAGGTTTAATTGTAACTCAGTAATTTTCTTAATTAAAATGACTTCATATTATAATTTTTAAAAATTATACCCTTTTGTGGAACAAAACTCATGTTCCACAGGGTAAGTTGGCCAGTGAAGCCTAATGTGAGGCAATGGGGTAAATTAGCCCGGTGCTGTCGTAGAGTTCAAATGCTGCTTCTGCAGTCTGTAGTACTGCAGTGATGGAGGTGACTGCCCGGCACTGAGCTTTCACAGAAGTACTGAATAAGGCCCAATCAAAGGGTACTGTTGTCACAAAAGTCTGTATCTAATTAAGACAATCTAATTTAGTGTAATCAAACAGTTTGTTTTATATAACGTGTGTGTGTGTGTGTGTGTGTGTGTGTGTGTGTGTGTGTATCTTCCCTTCCCAAATTCTGACACGTTTTACTTACTGAGTACTTAATCTCAGAAATATAAAGTACTACCAAAGTACTTTATCTTGTTCTACCAAATATAAAGTACTACCAAAGTACAACTATCTTGTTCTACCAAAGCCTTCCACTTGGCAAGAATCTGGCACTAACCTACATCTCTGAATGTTTACTCTAACAACATACGATCTACTTCCAGCTATAGTTTAAAGCCCGGATAAAAAAGTGTTAGTGAAGCACATCTGGTTCTCTAAAACTTTACATCTATCTGTAGAATAAAGCTGACTGTAATGCTGATATATAATAACTTTCAGCCATCAGAATAGTTCTCTGAAGATCATTTGTGCCTTGAAAGTCTTTTCCCACTACCACAGTGTTAATTTTTTTTTAATAACGAGTGTTAATTTAAAAAAAAAAAACTATTTCCTGCTGCACTCCATAACAAAACAAGTGACCAACTCAAGAAAACTGCTCTAATGTACATAACTTCCTATCATTAACTTCTTAATCCAGTTAAACTGTAAGTATCATAATAGTGAGAAATTTACCTTAATCACGATAATGTCTAATATAGTAGGAACTCTGGTGTTTAAAGGACTAAATTTAATTATCTATTTACCCACCAAAAAAAAAACACAGCTCTTTTATTTCTGTTACAAAGAATCATGAACCTGTCTGAAAAAGAATACATATAAAACATCTTTTGAAGACTCAGAAATTTTTAAGACTTTTACCCTTTTCCCCTCTTATATGATTATAATTTTCAAAACTACCTACATATTCTTCCATCATAATTCTAAGTATTATAGATTTTCTCTCAGCCTTTCTTCATGCACATAAATTTAGTTTGATTTATTAAACTGCTTTCCTGAAACAAATTTATCTGTTTTGAGACAGGGTTTCAAGCCCCTGGGCTCAAGGATGCTCTTCCCAAGTGAGACCACAAATGAGCACTGCTGCAGACAACTTAAACTTGGTGATATTTACAGCCAAACACTAGGACAACTGAAATGAAGGACAAATGGAAATTGTAAAAGACATCCATCTAGAAATGGAAAGAGAAGTAAATTAACATAGCTTTTAACTAAAACAAACTTTACACTGTTCTTAAAGTGAAAAAAATGGAAACTAATATGTTTAAAGTTTTTTTTTTTTTTTTTTTTTTTTTGAGAGCATAATATAATCCCTCCTTTGCTTTCCTCCCTCCAAGCCTTCCCACCTACCCCTCCTGGCTCTCTTTCAAATTCATAGCCTCTTTGTTTACTGTTCTTTATGCATATCTGTATAGGTGTGTAAATATAACCCGCTCAGTCTGTACAATGTTACTTGCATGTATATTTTCTGGGCTGACAATCTGTATAAGATAACTAAATGGTGTGCTCTTCCCTGGGAAGACTATCTTTCCTGTTCTCAGCATGTCTACCTGCCTAGAGTTCTTTGTGTAGTGCTGAATGAAGCCTTGTGGTCTTTCCCTTGTTTATTTTGGTATGTTGTCTATTTTGTCCCTTTTCAACTCATCTCTGGCAATCATGTGGTGAAATGTTACTGAGACTTTTATATAAAATGTTATAGGATTTACTTACCGTGACACAACCTTTTGAAGTTCCTTTTATTTTACCAATATACACACAAGTAAATATGAAATCCAATTTCAGATCCATTTCACTATTAGGTTTAATACAAGAAATGTTTTCCATGTGAGGATTGTATGGACATAATTCAGATGATACCTAAAAAGCATAAATTATAAATGCAACATTTTTAAGAATTATAGAAAAAGTTGAAAATTATGTTCAAAGATAAAATTCTTCTTTAAATAATGACTGAAGAATTTTATACTGTTCTTAATATGAAAAAATAGTCAATTTTTTATAAAATGTAGATTTTAAAATTTATTATTCAATTTTGAATGTTGGAGACATTTTTAGATTTTTGTTTGTACATACGTACAAATGAAACCAAAATTGAGATTAATTATTATGGGATATTTTGGATGTGTTTAAAGACATGATACTTATTTTGAATTGTATCCTTAATTTCCTACTTTAAGACCACTCTCTCACCTGACTAATACCCAAACAAGTTTGTTTACTTACCATTTGGGGTTGAGGGAGTGGCAGAGAGAAGAGCCAGTGACTTGGGCAAGTTGTTGGGGTACAGAAAAAACCAAAGAAGACTGGTACCAGATTTATTGTATTTTACAATTATTTATATTCTTGAATGTTTAAACTCCTAATTAACACCTTTGAGTTTGTTAGAATGAAGAGTTATGCTTTTTTCTCTCTTTTTACAGTGAAAATTCAAGTGGACACGTACAGGTATTTGTTGAATTAAACTGACTATGTTGTATTTTACTTCAAGTCAAATATTTTTCTAAAAATTGTATTAATTTTCACTGCACTGGAAACAGCACAGTGAATGAAAATGTTAGAATGTGTTTTCTATTTTCAAAAAATTTGTAAGTCTCATGAAAAAAAGAGAAAAACATGTAAGTAATTACTTATATTATGGTAACTGCATACGGAAAATTTTTACCAGATAATAAATTTGGAATAGAAACCTAGAATCCCCTGGAGAAATCAGTGAAGGCTTCAGAGAGAAGACAGCACATGACTTACAACATAAAGTAATGTTCACTAGGTGGCCACGTAAGAACTGACCCTACTAGAGTAAGTACTATGTACAAATCTGAAAAATTCTAGAAACTACAAGTTATAGTAACTTGTGATACAGTCAACTTGTTTAGATTGAAGGCTCAAGAGTTACTTGGCAGACTACAGAGATGGTGCAGTGGTTAAGAAGACAGGCTTCCTTTCCAGAAGATCAAGGTTTGATTCCCATAGCCTACAATCACCTGTAGCTCTGAGTTCCAGAAATCAGGCACCCTAATCCTGTTGGCCACAGGCATTAGGCACACATGGCGTACTAGGATATACAGGCAGGTAAAACACTCATACACATAAATAAAAATAGATTACTAGGCTCAAAACTATTCTCTGACCACAGAATTTGAGTACTTACTAATAGTTTGAATATTTATTAATGGCTGTCATGAAGTGCTTTGATTAGGTAAAAATTTACATTTAATCAGTAATTTCTGTGGAATTATTTGTAACAGCCAACAAAAATGGATAACCAAAATAACTGATTAGTCAGGAAGAAAAATCCAACACAAATGTTGATACTGAGTTCAGATTTACTGTAGTAAATGAAAAACCCAAAATTAATCCCAAGACTAAACTCATAATTATATTCTTTTCTGCCATTTGTTTTCAATTAACTATTCCCTAACTGGCTTTTTTTGGGGGGGGGTTAAAATTAATAGAAACAAACTTTAGATTTACTGCTTTACTTTACAATAAGGTTTTAAATAATTCAGATCTTTTAATCTCTATGACTACTGACCAAATAGGTTCTCCTGCCCCATTTCATAAAGTTTACAGAAGTTTGGAGTAGTTAGGTTAACTTGTTTGTAGTTTCTGTACTCAACAAGAAGCAAAACTAAGACCCAAACTAGGGTTTATCTATTTAGGTCAAATATTTAAAACAAACAAACTTGCTTCTATTAACCAAAATAATATTCTTACTATTAAACTTAATATACTTTCAATGGCAAAAATGAGACTGTAATCAGCTTTAAAATAGAGTTTCTGACACTAAGAGATAAAGTGTTGTTAACAAAGAGTGACAAATGACATCCGGCAGGCATGAGCCATTTTCTTGGATGAATATTTTTTGTGTATCCTTGAGACACTGCATTTACACAGGAGAGCCACTGATATACAACTCAAGAGTATATGGATTTTTTTAGTGTTTGTTCTATATAAAGCCAGATTGAACTTCTGAACTAGAAAATTATACCTCTACAAAATATTATGATTAAAGCCCTCAGTTTAGTCACCAGTTCCAACCCTTCCATCTGCATGTATGACACAGTCATTATATAGAATTATACATTATACTACTATATATTGTTTGAAAATTTCATAAACATACACAATGTATTTCAGTCATAATTACCCACAAGTCCTCCCCCTAATTCCTCCCAGATCGAACTGCACTCTCCTTGCTACTGCTTTTTTAAATCCGCAATTAAGAGCTGAAAATGGATGGCCAGGCAAAATGGCTCAGCAAATGCTTGCCTTCAAACCTGATGACCTAAGTTACATTTGGTGCCTGAAATCTACACTGTGGAAGGAAAGGACAATTCCCAAAAGTTGTTTTCAGATCTCCATGTAAGTGCCATACACACACAAAATAAATAATTTTTAAAGAGAGATGTAAGTGCTTAAGAACCCTTTGTTACATCCAAATCTATATACTTTATTATAAATTCTATATTTGAAAGATAGACCATTATGTGAGGAAACAAGAGTAGACAAATAGCAAAAGTTATAGTTCAATGAGAATCATAGAAGAGAAATATTCAAGTCACAATATCTAAACTAAACAAAGATGTCACTAAAATGAATAGGAAAGTTGTTGTGAAACTCATACTTAGGAACTGTATAATGTTTCATCATAATATTCTACTTATTAAAACAACAGATATGAACCAATAAGATTATTTCCTGGGGGCTGGAAACATGCTCCTTCCACTAAGACTAACGACATGAGTTCAATCTCTGGAACCTACATAATAGAAAATGAAACTAAGAAAGCTTTTCCTCTGCCCCCACAAACTATGCCATGGCTCACATCCCAACATAATATACACAGACAAGTAAATAAATATAATAGCAATTGTTTTAAGCTTTGATAATGAGACAAAACATTTCCCCGTTACTCTATGAAAAGGCAGAGATAAATTACCTGTACAGATTCACATGCACCTAGTGTTAGTTCTGACAACTGTGGATCAGAAGTACTCTGATTTTCAGTCATAATCTCATAATCTTGATGAGGTGTAATTTTAGAATTACTGAATTCTTATGTTCAACTGGTCCTTCTTCATCACTGGAACAACAACTAAAGAGGAAAATGTATTTTAAATGTGTCACAATAATGACTTAAAATAAGAACTTTCTAATTATCTTTAATAATCACATTAAATTTACATATATATTCCACTTAAATCTAGCCTATTTTTCATGACCTGATTGATACAGATTCCATACAGATTCCATATGAGCATTATTATAAAACAGCTTCTTCCTACAGTCTTACCTTCTAAAGAATAAAGGTATGTAAGGTGACTAAAGCTGTAAGTAAACAGTACACTCTGGGTATTGAGTGTCCTCAGAGATGCTGCTTGGTCCTGTAGGTGTTACTTTCATGGAAGTGGAGCCTTTCAGAGGTGAGGCTTTTGGGGTGGGGGCCTAGCAGTGGAAGATCCTCAGGTCACTGAACATCCTTAAGGCACTGGGACTTGCCAGAAAGGAATATGGAGTTGCCTGCCCAACCCATTCCCTTTGCTTCCCAGAGAATGAATGCATGGTTTCACTCTATTGTATGCTGCTGACATTTCCTGCTGTCCAGAACATCCACTAGAGACCAAAGCACTGGGTCCACCCATCTTGGACTGAAGCCTATATAACTTTAAGCCAAAATAAATCTTTTACTCACCTCTCTATTTCAACTATGAACCAAAATCAATCTTGTATTCTTTCTCTCTTTTTTCCTTCTCTTTCTTTTATGCAGGAGATTGAAAAAGAGGCTTATAAATGCTAACCAAGAACTATGGCCACTGAGCTGTATCCCCAGCCCAGTCATTCTTTTAAGTAATTACAGCAGTTATATTTGTGACAGTGTTAGAACTAACAGATGAGTTTACAAATTCTAGTTCTAACTAAGTACTGTGCTATCACTCTGAACAGTGCCCTAAATCACATTAGTTCCTTGAGGAAGGGGGAATAAATGGCTGGAAGATATAGATACAATCATAGTGTACCCTGAAGACTTCTGGATTTTTGCAGCAGATGACTATGGTTAGAATTAACTAAATCAAAATTAATGACAATAATCAAACTGCATTACAATTCCACTTCAACAACATCACAATAATAACGGTCTTCCAGAGAAAGCACTTCTGTAATTACTGGATTATTTCACGGTAATTGCTTTTTAAAACTTACTCTTAGGACTGGAGAGATAGCACATTGATTACAACCACTTGCTATTCCTGCAAAGGACCTGAGTCAGTTCCCAGCAATGATATTGTGGCTCCAGAACCATCTGGAAAAG